>NW_009709670.1:65759-73693 GCF_000703405.1 Apaloderma vittatum
TTCCTGCTTAAATTCAAAAGCTGTCTGTCCTTTTTCTGAAGATAGTGAATGACAAACTTCATTGTCATATGACTACACTTTCTGCATTTAGGCATTATTGATTCAATCCTTCTAACGAGGCTAATTTTCAGTTTGCAAGATGTAATAGATATGCCTCTGGGATGGCATTGGTGATCTGAACGTGTATCATCACTATGTATTTTCTAAAATCATTGTGTTTTACCCCTGGGATCAGAAAAATGTGCATGATGAAGGACATAATCTGTAAAAGCCAATGATGGAGAGTTAAGAATTCACCTGTAAAAGCCAATGATGGAGAGTTAAGAATTCATCTGTGAAAGCTGTGCACCTAATCTGTCTGTTAAGCCTGAAAAATTATAGAGAACAAGTCTTATATAAATGCTGCCTTGTGTACTTTGTTCTTTGGCTTGGTCTCCTCTGCTTTATTTTCATTGCTGTGGAACATGAAATGCTAGCTGGAGCTCAGGCTGCTTCTCCAGGCAACTGGCAGTAGTGTCTGCCAATTTGTGAATTTGTACAACATGACAGAAGAAAGCTTCAAAAAGAATTAATGTTGATACCGCTTCTAGAACTGCTGAGGCTCCAGAGGAGGACCATATGCTGGAAAAAGTAGTCCCAGATCTAGTTCCAAAATCATGTGGAGCTTTGATCATGGAAGGTATCCATGACATGTTTTCCCTCTATATGGGCTTCTTAATTGCTAGCCTCAGGGACCTTTTGAGGTAACCTTGCCCTATTATGGTATTTAATCTTAGGCACTTCTGGATCATCTGATCCGCAAAAGATCTAAATCATAAATACAACCATCTTTATTTTGCTATGATCTCTTTGTTTTGAAATACATCTGAAAGGGAATGTTCCAGGAGTTATGACTAATCTGCTCTATGCTTTTGCTCTATAACTCAGTAGTCAAGCCATCACATGTAATATGCAGAACTTTTCTAAAGACTTTCAGAAACTTGAGATCCTCTCTCTTATGGATGGTTGTATACTCTACAAAAGACTGAGAGTTACTTTGTGCAGGTAACGGCACAAGAGCTCTGGTATTTCTGCATAGGTTTTGAAGGCTTTTTCCCCTTCCAGTTTGTCTGCAATAGGAAATGCAAAATTAACTGGGGCTCCCCAGACATGTCATATCTATACACTTCCCTCAATCTCCCTTCCAGTTCTGTCTCTGGAATAGATAAAATTTTCTTTTTGCACCTAACTTTTCAAATAACTAGTCTAATCTTGTCTGAGGGCTCCAGTATTGTGCAGTTGGAAAAATCAATTTCTATTTAATTAGTAAATGAAGATTTCCCTGCTAGAAACAGAAATAAATCAAATGTAGCATTCCACCTTTACATTACAGATCTCAAATATGGAAAAGAGGATTGTAGTGGACAGATGCATGAATGTTTGCCTTAAACTTTTCCTGGCATTCTACAAACCCTCAGCTTGGTTAAAAACAAGACCAGTTTCTGGTCCTGTGTAGCAAACTGCTAAGTGCCAAATGGAGTGTGGTAAAGGGAAGCAGGAAAGAGATGCCTCAAACTGCCTAGGCCTGAACATGCATGAGATACAGAATTCTGCAAAGGCAGGATGGCCTTGCCTCGTAAAATATATCCCATGGAGATAAGGCAATAGTATATAGTTGTAAAAAAAGAAATGCCCTGCTTCCCTACCAGATATACTATATACCGACATACAGAAAAAGTGTGTATAAATTGAAGTAAGAAAAAGTAAAGGTAGGAAACAGAAGACAGGAAATACAAGACAGATGAAGAAGAAGAAGAGAAGTAGTATGTAGGTAGAGTCAAAGACACCAAGAAGAGAAGTGCAGGAGAAGTAAAGATGAATGCATCCTTAAATCCTCATTGTCAGGACCAATACAGGAACCTGGACTGGTGATCTCTGTTGTTCTCTCGCCCTCCTCTCTCTCCCTCCCCCCTCTTTGTTTCCCTTTGCCCTTTCTCACTGTGTAATGCAAGGCCTATCATATTGCTTGCTTAGTTTATAATTAGTTTCTGCCTTATTATCGTTAAGTATAATACTGCCTTTTAAAACTTGTTAAATGTCCTTTTGCCTTGATATCAGTAAGTAACATGTAGCTTGCTGCAGTTTGTCGTATACCTAGTCTTTTCCTGGTTATCATTAAGTCATAGCATATTGCCTGCCATAATGTGTCTCTTAACTAAAACTGATTATCCTAAGTCCAATATACACATTGTGAGAAATTAATAAGTCTTTGTGTATGGACCTTGAGACTTGCCTCACAATTGTCCACTCCATTGTGGAATTACAAATCTAAGTCACTTGTCCCCCTGCTCTGGGCTGGACATGACAAGGGTACTATGTGATCATCACAGACATCACTAATCACAGTCGAAGTCGACTTTATAGGCAGATTTGCCTGTGAGCAGTTTAACAACCTACAACTCTTGAACACACTTCCTACAACGTATAGATTTCACTTTTATCATAACTTTTTATCACCATTTCTTTGTTTTGTTAGTGCTTATACTTTGACACTGTGTTTCCAAACAGAGCAGAAAGTCCACATATATTTGGCTGTTTCCAGTGGTAGTGGAATTCTTTCTCATCATTCTCATTTCATCCCTTCAGGTCTCATGTTTGCTGTGAAGACAGTGAAGGTCTTGATTATTTGTTTTTCTTTTTTAGGGAAGGGAAGGGAAGGGAAGGGAAGGGAAGGGAAGGGAAGGGAAGGGAAGGGAAGGGAAGGGAAGGGTTGAGATTTGATTATGTTTCCTTCAGGTCTCATGTTTGCTGTGAAGACAGTGAAGGTCTTGATTATTTGTTTTTCTTTTTTAGGGAAGGGAAGGGAAGGGAAGGGAAGGGAAGGGAAGGGAAGGGAAGGGAAGGGAAGGGAAGGGAAGGGAAGGGAAGGGAAGGGAAGGGACCATTGATGTTTATGTTTCATGCTATTGGATCCTTACTGAAAAAGAGTAAGTACATTGGTTTAACTTGTATTGTGAAGAAATACTGACTTTCCTTCCTAATTACATTGTTTACAATTCAACCGTTTTACAGATTGCAAAATGCTTGCCTGTGTTAACATTCCTAGAAAATTTGTGTGAAATTATGAAAAAAAATAAAGAATTTAAACAAACTATATTCCACTCCAAATGTTTTTCCCACTTCAGTCCTCCCATACCACAGTTTTGGTAAAGGTTTTAATGAGTTCCTCAGAAATACATAGCAACTGTGCTACAGGTCCTTGTGTACAGTACATTAGTCTGGCCAAACTCATTTGACAGTCTTTCTGTAGTCTAACATTTATTGCACATGTGTTCATACATATCTTAATCATGTTCATTTTCATAGTAAGAGGACCAATGGAAATTATTTATTAAATTAAAAATTCTGGAAAAATTCCTTGATATTCAGCTAGCTCCAGGCCTGTGTCCATAGTAAAGAAAAAAAATTCCAGTTGCTTGCAAGCTATTGGATTTTGTCTTTTCTTTCACATAATCTGCATTAATAATGTGTGTGCTAATAAGAAATTGCAACTGACTATCCCCATAGCTCTTCAGCTTTCAAAAATATAGGCAAATATGACTGAGAATTGTCTTTTGATAATATAATTGCCTTAATGCATTTCTTACTACTGTAAGAGTTATCCAGGATATGTCGCTGCCTCTGGTATAATAGTTTGTTCTACAGGCTTGAAAATTATTAATTGAAATTAATTATCCAAAACCAGCCTTATGTTTGAAGCATTCCATTAGAAATGACATTTTTGTAGAGAAACTTAGATTTCTTTCTTGTTCTAAGACATCACTCCCTAAAGTTTCTGCTTGCGAAAGTGGTAATAGAAGTCGAAGTTCAAAGTGCTTTTGACTGAGTGCCAGGTATTTTGAGATGCCTGCAGCTAGCACAAATCATTTTCACTAAACCCTTTGGAGCAGTCCAATGGTTTGTCTGCTAAGCTCCTAGTTACTGAGAGATCACTTGAAGTTCTGAAGTGTAAGGCATCACCCCCAAGATGTCTGTGGACAATTACTGAATATTTTTGCACTTGCAGATCTCCGCAGTTAAGTGCTTCTGTTTGGAAATGAGAGAAACCTCCAATTTGTGATATAGAAGTAACATTTATCCCTCTTAAACTAGCATATAATCATTGCTTCTCATTGACTACTATGTGTTAAGTGCTAACAAGAAGCATTCCAACAGTATACTTTCCTGTTAAAATGCATCATGTAGCACCTGTCCAGTGAGGGCTGAGGCTTAAGAGGTAAAAAACAGCAACAAAAACGAAGAAAAAAAACCCCTACAAATGAAAAACTGAAGTATAGCTTTTTGTTCTGGAAGAAATATTGTAACAATCGTTCTTATAATAGAAAATAATTTTTCATCTCCTGATACTATATATTTCATATTAAACATTCCCTTAATCATCCTGGTTAAAAGAAGGAATGCCCAGTACACTCAACACGCTGTTTTCTGGAAGTGATCTTCATTCTGGCCTATCACTTTAGGGAGTGCTGGAAAATATTTGAGGGAGTCAAGATGAAGTAGACTTTTAATTTTGTAATGTTATATTTAATAGTGAATAACATCCATTTGATTAAAGATACAGTGCCTGGTCTCATAATAATCCTGCATTTTATTTTTTTAGGGTTTTTTTGTGGTATGTGGTTGTTGTTCTTTTAATGCCAATTTTATTTTCCTGATTGCAATTTTTCTATTTACAGATAATTATTCCTTTTATATAGATGTATATCTTCAGAAGGTCATCTATGTCTGGGGTTTATTTGAAAGCTGTCACACAAAGGGCACATAGAATGATGCCTCCGGACATGTAGGCAATTGCTGAATAGTCAGTCTAGTCTGCAAGCCAAGTTCTTACCTTCGGGGTTGCACAGATGCAGCTAATCATGTGGTTCTCTGGCTTAGCCAGACACTACACAGTGCTGATGTGTTTTCACAGAAGCAGACAGTCAGGTTTCATATTAGTTGGGCAAATAACTGGAACAGGTTTTTGAGGTTTTGATTTTCTTTTCTCATTTAGTTCACTGGATATAGGATTTTTTCAATTTAATTGCCTTTTGCAGATTTACAACTGTTATAGGGAAAAGCTGAAAAAAATCTAGTAACAAGGTAACAAGAAAGCTCACTACAAAATACAAATCATAATGCCTGAAGTTATAATTACATGCAACTATTTTTAATAGACTCGAGTGTAAATAAAATTATATATGTGCGCTTAATGACAAACTTGAATAAAACATGATAAAATATTAATATCTTAAATACTAATAATTAGTATGTATTGATAAGAAATATTATGAATGATAGTTGAGGTATTGCTCTTATGTACATTATAAGAAAAGCAAAAAAAATTGGAAAGGCATATGGCATTAAATATCTCATTAAGTATATATACTATAGAGAACAAACATATAAATCATTAAAATCCCTAAAAATACTAAAAACGCTGTTGTTTGAAAGACATCTACTGATTGTGGTTTGAAAGCATGTTCTGATCTTACAAGAACCCTCACTGTTTGCTACTACATTTTCTGATGGTTCTCTAGCATAAATTAAAAAACAATACCACCACCAAAAAGAACCCAACCCCAAAAAAATTACTTGAGGGCAGCTGCCTCAGTAAGCATGTTGGTACTATAATTCTGGGCATATCCAGAGGTGCATAAAGTCAGGTTTAGCCTCTTACAATCTCAATTATTTCCAGGTCTCATACATTTAATATAGAAAATGAAGACTAAAATTTCTCCTTAGATATTCTGATAATCAGAACTATCAGATGCTGATATCCATACATATAGAGCACACCTAGAAAGAAATATTGTGTGGTTAGAAAGAAATATCTTATGGATATCTTTTCATGAAATTAGATCCTATTTTTTATGAGAAAAATTAAACCATATTTTCTGTTACAAACGAAAAGATGTTTCTTCACAACGTAAGTCCAAGGAGTGAAATAGTTAATAAAATTGCTATTTGCTTTTAGGAATTGGAGGGGAATATAATACTTTGTAGACACATAGGCAAATGTTATGTTTAATCCAAAGTTATTCCGAACCTGAAATCTTTAGCAATTTGGAAATGCTAATTTTCAGATAAATCCTACTATAATTCTGCATAAGAAATTGCATTTGTTAAGGATTTAGAAATAGTTTAAAATACACATAGATGCTGCTATAAGGAAATGAACTTTAGGTCATTTTGAAATAAAACATTCAGTCTTTCAGCAAGCATGAAGTTTTTTAAAAAATTAAAGTATGCAAAGAGGAAGTAGAGTATCTATCTTGAGAAAGGTAAAGTTTTAAAATATAATCAAGCTGAAATATTGTAAAATGAGATTTACTGCAACAATAATTTAAGGTAGTAGCAAAGATGTCATTTAAGCAATTTGCAAATCGTATATTTCCCTGCTGTGTTTGCAAGATTACCTTGTGAATCATCAGGAACTATAACTCAAAAAGCTTTTGATTTACATTTTCCTGAGACCTAAAGGCAAGAAAGGACACTACAGATAAGATGAATAACTTGATGATCTACTAGCTCCAATAAAGAAAAGGCTGCTTTTTCCCAACTGGCTCAAGTCAGCACCTGATACATTCCTACAACCTATCATATAGATGTACTGCATGGTAAAAGACTGTCTGGCTCAGTTCGTGAAGCTTCTGCATTATATTTGTAGGTAAACAGATAATTATGGGTCTGAGAGTGCAGCAAAGGAAACTTACAGAAGCCCTGGAGAATGAATACATTACTAAAATAATTTTAACAAGGTGTGTTTTTTAAAACAGCTTTTCCTAATATTTCTGGCTATACTGCAGACTTATACCTGTGGGAACCCCAGATTTCAGCCAAATGTCTGCCTAATTCCATACAGTCTAAGCCCTGTATGCATTTACTGAAATATCTGTGTACCTTCTTGTAGCATATTGAGTAGTGTGGTCAACATCTGTTCCGCATTTCTTTGGTCTCTTCTTTTTATTCACAAAGAGACAAAAATGAATAGTGGGGCTTTATTTATTTATCTATCTATCTATCTATTTATTTATTTATTTATTCGTGGAGACTTCTAGAATGTCTTACTATGGATTTGCGTTAGAAGTCAGGGTCAGGAAGGAAACGTATCCTATGCCTAGAGTGGATCACAATGAGAGCCATGTTGGTCCTCAGTTCTCAGGGGACGATCACAGAATCATAGGCTGGAAGGGACCGTAGAGATCATCTAGTCCAACCTCCCTGTCATGGGCAGGGATGCCTCTCAACTAGATCAGGCTACTCAAGGCTCCGTCCAACTTGGCCTTGACCCCCTCCAGGGAGGGGCCAGCCACAACATCTCTGGGCAATTTATTCCAAAGTCTCGCCACCCTCGTACTGAAGAATTTCTTCCTAAGGTCCAATCTAAATCTATTCTCCTTCAACTTAAACCCATTTCTCCTTGTCCTATCAGTGGACACTCTTTACAAGAGTCCCTCCTCAGACTTCCTGTAGATTCCCTTCAGGTATTGGAAGGCAGCTATTAGGTCCCCCCAAAGGCTTCTCTTTTCAAGACTGAACAATCCCAGTTCCCACAGCCTGTCCTTGTAGCAGAGGTGCCCTGGCCCTTGGATCATCTTTGTGGCCCTCCTCTGAAAACACTCCAACAGATCCATGTCCCTCTTATGGCAGGGACACCAGAACTGGATACAGTATTCGAGCTGGGTTCTCAAAAGGGGAGAGTGCAAGAGGAGAATCACCTCTCTTGACCTGCTGGTTACGCTTTTCTTGATACATCCCAGGATGCAGTCGGCTGTCTAGGGGCACTGCCAGCTCATGTTGAGCTTCTCATCTATTAACACCCCCAAATCTTTCTCTTCAGGGCTACTATCAACCCACTCTGTGTCCAGTTTATATTTATGCTTAGGATTGGCCTGACCTAGGTGCAGGACCTT
>NW_009709671.1:0-11278 GCF_000703405.1 Apaloderma vittatum
CCTTTCTTCACAGAAGAGGTGCTCCAGCCCTATGAGCACCTTTGTGGCTCTCCTCAGGATGTGCTCGAGCAGGTCCCTGTCTTTCTTACACTGAGGGCCCCAGAGCTGGACGTAGCACTCCAGATGGGGTCTCAAGAGCACAGGAGAGTATCACCTCCCGTGACCTGCTGGCCACAATTCTCTTGATGCAGGAAGCATGCATTGCTGGCTCACGTTCAGTTTTGCATCCTCTTCTCCGCAGTGCTGCTCTCAAACCCTTGATGCCCCAGACAGCATTTAGTCCACATGAGGATCAGGAGGGCCTTTTGGATTCTTCAGAAGAAGCAATCCAGAGTATGTGTAGAACAAGTTCAGGAAAATCTAATATTACAAGGACTAACCACTATTTTAGCAACCTATCCTTTTGGGAATGTAGGACATATGAAAATCAAATAGCATTGATACACCTCATTGTAGATTGTCTCTGTAATGTCCCAAAGAAGAAATATCAGAATCACATATTGTTACTGCCAGACTAATTAAAAGCAGTGCTTAGCAATTTTCAAATAAACCTCTATTTCCTCAGTCAATAAGTCTCCCAAAAAAAGTGGCTGCTAGCCACCATAGTATTAACTACTATTAAAATGAGTACTTATACAGTGTTAGACAACTTTGACACTTTGAAATTACAAATTAGTTTAATATTTTTAAATTCTCAGTGATATCATTTTCCTCCAGCTAGAGGCAGGAAAACAGAAGTTGTATATGAAATTTCTTAAGAAAAATGATTACTCCCTTTTATAATCAAGCTTTATTTTGTATATCTTTCTACATCAAGTTATTTTTGATAGAAATAGAATGTTTAGTTCTAAGTACTTCCTCTGTCCTTATCCGAATTTGTAAACAGACACATACAGATAGATATAAATTTACATATATATATTCACATTCCTTTAAAGTGTGTTGTTATAAGGGGTGTGCAGTTTGTATTATTTATTTTACTTGAAAAAGGCATCTGTGCTAAATTCTGAACCAGTAAGATCACAGAACATGCAGTACATGTTGCTCAGAAACTGAACATAGCCGCCATACCATACATGGTGATTTTGGCATGTTGGCTCAATCAACTCTTAGAAAAGCAAAGGCTAACAGTCCTTCCTCCCAGCTAACATTCCAATAAATAGAAAACCTTTTCACAAAATATTAAAGGAAGCTTGCCCAAACTGTTAAAGCAAAACGAACAAATGCAAATATTAAAGTCTTACAGAGCTTATATTCATTCCAGGTCTAATCTAACCTACTGCTGTTCATATTATTCAAAGTTCTTCAGTTTTGTGCAGCATAGTGTCAATTAAAACTGGAAAAGTAATTCTGCAGCACTGGATTCAACAGTATCAATTTCCTTGAATGAAGAGATGATTCTACTAAATATTGTTATCTCCTAGATTATCCGATCTAAACAGTGTTCCTACACAATACAGAATGGTTCCCAAGCAGAAGTAACATGTGCAAACCTGCTTTTCTGCTTTCCCACCTACTTAAAATGGCATCACATACCTTACAGAGTCAAAATATGCATCTTTGGCTAATTGCCCGCATTCTGGAGTGCATGCTTCATTAGTTCTATCAATTTATCCCTTTGTGGTTAAATTTATCTCCTGCTGATACAGACTGTCATGCAAATGGCAATATAGAATTCCTTATATGCTCACATACTTAATGTATGGACAATCAACATGTGGTTTTCAGCCCCATGTGGCTTATGAACAACTCTCTTGCAGTGCTACCAGCTAGTTTACATGAGCAGCAGCAGATCTCCACTAATGTGGGGGCTACTGTGTAATTCAAACTCCCAGTTAGGGTGGAAGGACCTGCAGAGGAAACTCTGCCTCTGAGCTCTGCTCACCAGGGTCTGTGGGTTACGTTTGTGGCTCATAGCTACAAAAAGAGTTTACCATACAGCCTCGAGTTAGTGAGGCTGCCGCTTCCTTTTCCCAGTTCAAATAACAAAAAACATCACCTGTACCATGTCAAAATGTTATGCCTTCTGTAAGGGGTAGACAGTAGTGGTTTTGAGCAACATCATTACCATGTAACTAAAAATAAATAATTTTGAGTCAATATATTGATATCCTCCATAGCTAACTTTTAAATTTCAACACAAGTCACTGTCTAGCTACAGACTGGGCAAAATTCAATAGTGCAGGTAAAGAAGTGAGATTAATATAATAAAAAAAGAGAATGAGGTTCCTAATTAGAGGTCCACTTTTGATATATGTAGCAATTGTCCACCAAATCATGTTAAGTTCTGACTGGTATTAATAAAATTTTCATTTATTTTGACTCAAACACACACACACACACACACACAGAAAACACCACACAAAAAAAGACTACTCAAACAGTATGATTTTGCTTATAATTTTTTGCCTCTCTTGTTTTCTGTGCCTCTAGAATTTCTGGTTTTATGGCTCATTTGCATGCCACGCTACTGTGTTCACCCTGCTCTGTTATCACATTTGCTTATCACTGTTCCTTTCACATGCAGGCATATATCTATGTTTCTCTTGCTATTGCTTTCGTTCTGGTGACTTCGATCCATAACATGCAGGATTTAGGATGAGGGTGGGCATGGTAAGAACAGTATGGTAAGAACAGCAAAATGTCAGTAGAGAAAATAATGCATGCATTACAGAGTTTCAGTTTTTAATTGAATACATTATTGCATTAAAATGCCACTGAATTTGTACCTGGATAAATCAAGGAGCTCTTCTGTGCCAATTAATTTACTCCAGGATATGACTATTAATCCACTTGTCTTAAGGTATTTTGCATTTTCTAGCTTCTAACATAGAAAGAAAAAACTGAAATCCTTGAATAGTACTCTGACAGTTTCTAATTGAGAGAACAAAAATATTTTTTCAAATATAAACACATGCACTGGCAATTTTCTTTGATTAGAAAAAAAGTTTAATGGAAGATTCAAAAAGGAGTGATTATCCATTAATGCCTTTTTGTCATGTTTCTTTCTATTGAAGAAAATACAGATACAGAGAACACAGAGCTAATTATACAAACCATTCTAAAGAAAATGAAAAAGACGGGATTAATCATGGTGTAAAATTTTATTACCATCCTAATTGAGACAGGCAGTTTGGAGAGCCTATGACGACAAATAATACAGAAGCTGATAAGTAATTATTTACAAAAAGCAATTACCTGTCAGAGAGAAGAGATCCACTTGGGGCTACTTTTTTTGTAGGGCTGAGAATAGAGTTGGATAGAATCATGTGGGTCCCTAATTTCCCTTAAGAGCCTGAACTCTGAAAGCTCAGAGTGTGCTTACCACACATATATAGTCAAAGGCCCCTGGAAATGACAGACACATCTTTTTTGCTAAAGTACCTACGGTCACAAGTCAGTGCACTTCAGGAGGAAAGGAAAAATTGGACGCATCATTGGCACCCCTACAACAAAGAATTTGTTAAATGAAATTTCCCAGACAATCTTGAGAGAAGCACAGGGATGCTGACCTAAAAATCTGGCAAGTGGCTTAAGAGTGAGCAAAATGACACAGTCAAGCACCAGGGAAGTTTCTCAAGTAAACAGCAACACTTGCACGTGCAGCTCAGCATCTTTCAAGCCATGGCAAATGTCCAGAACTTCACAGGAATCTGGGTGGGGGAAGAGGGAGAGGGAGAAACAAATAACCCGCATCAGGAGAGGATGTAAATAATTCTTCCAAGATTCTGGAGCTAGCTAACATGTCATCCCGTTCTTCAAGGTTAAGAAGGAACAAATTTCTGTTTCTATTATCACTGGGTTTGTATAATTAATGCATCCATACAGAACACAATGGTTATAGCAGTTTTGTGAAAATAAGCTACAGTGAACATTAAACCCACCACTTTTCCTTCTTTTTTCTCTTTCTTTTTAAACTTAATTGATGAAGTGGGAGCCAAGAGAAGTTCAAGTCTAAAGGCTGCATCAGAACTAATAAATGTTTACTTAAAGGCCCATTAAAAAAGGAAATGCCTATCAAAAATTATTAAGGAACCACAGAAGGACTTATTCAAGTGTTTATCATAATGAAGTCCTGGTAACCTTCTCATTTAATTGAGCCTGTCCATACTATCCTCTAGGACCTTTTCCAAAGTGCTATGTATTATTACATAGCTATTCAAAACATTTCCAGCGAGATTCCTGTGCCTGCTCATGAATGTTGCTAGAGGAATTCATTAAGTGAAAATCCAGGGTGATCCTCTATTCTGTTTTCGTAAGTTACTCTGAATCACCCTTTTCTCATTTTTAGAATTTTCTCTTTCTTGGAAATTAAACAGTATTTTCCAAAGTACTCTGGTCTGAAGATAATTGTGCTAGATCTCTATTATTACAAGCATTTATAATTGGTATTGGTATGACAGAAGTCATGGCATAATGTGAAGAAGATGTCACATTTAAGGAAAAAGCAATAACTAGAGGGTCTAATCAGGAAATGACATAGAATAACTTTTATTTTGTTTGCTTTCTTTGTTCTCATAGTTCTCAAACACAAAAGAACAATGCTGTTTACCTCTGTTTACTGCAGAGGTAAATGTACTTTACCTCTGCAGTTAATAAAAATAAATGCTTCCTATCTACATCCATTTAACCATGTGAATTACATAAACAAGCTTTCCAAAGGTGAATCTATTCTTTTTCACCAGCTTCTTAAAAGTAGCAATTGTATGGTTAAACGTTTTAACCTAAGAAGTCAAACCACTTGTTGCTACTAAAGAAAAACATAACCTCAAATTTCATATTGTTTGACTAAATTGTACTTAATTATTTAAACATACTTTCAAATTAACTCTGACTAAAAATACATACCTCCTTCTTTTGCAACTCAAAGACTTTTATTCTTGCATCCAGCAACCCACAGCAAATGCACTGTAAGTCTCAGTGTTCTGTGTCCTGCAGTGATTTCCTACTATCCAGACTGTTAAAAAGAAGAAAGATGTGTTCCTTAGCTGAGCTATGAGAAAGTTAAAGGAAAATTTCTCCCTGTTGTTTAGCTACTGCTCATCTAAACCAATCAGGCACAACTGGAAAGGAACAATTTCAAACACTGTTTGAGGCTCCATAGATTGTTTTCTCCCTTTATTTTTTTAAAAAAACAAAACAAAACAAAACAACAAACAACAAATCTCTGCGACATGAACACACCTCTTACTGTGTTTCTCAGTGAGGTGAAACCAGCTGAAGTGATTTGAAGCTGCAATCCGTGTAATCTCATTCTTTTCCTAATTCTATAGGGAAGCATCCTTAGAATTTCTGAACCTAATAATCTGTGATTCCTAAGAAACAAGTCACACTGAGAACGTAAGGGCAAGGTTCCCCTTTGAAACACTGAAGAAAAAACAGTTCTAACACACATTGAAAATTATATTAAATGTCTTAACTTTTAAAATCCAGTGTAAGATACCTGTCCTTCTCAGAGTTACAAGTATATATCCCAAAACTTTTAAGAAACTAGGGATCTTTGGATCCATAGGCTTTAGATTTCAGATTAAGTGAGAAAACCTGTCAGGTTGAATTACATCCCATGCTGACTTCATCTCACAGAATCAGCTGTATCTTTCTAACTTAGGCCATTTTATAAATCCAGTCTTTCATCTGGGCATTTTTGAATACTTAAAAACAGTAAACAGAAGTAAAAGCCCTATAAAACAAACTAAGTATGAATAGCATGAAGTGCTTCCGAAGTAGTCCTAAAATGTGAAAAAGAAGGAAAAAAAACCCCAAACTCCTGCTTTGTTAAAGTAGGATGTAGTAGACAAAAGTAATTGCTGTAAACATTATTTTGGCCTTAGAAAATGTGACATGCTGTGCTTTTTATGCAAGCAAGAATCTAGTCTCAATTCTGCATTCATAACAAATGCCACTGTTCAGATATATATTGCCCATTGCAAATTTGCAAATGTGCCAATAACTTATGCTCAAGAAATGAAGTACAGCTGTTGAGTTCAATATTCCCACTGACAATTTTGCTTACTCTAAGGTTTCTGCATTACCATCATCTAGAGACGTGCACCAATAGCAGAACAGTAGATGGAATTTCTTCATGAAGGTGGTGTCTCCAGAGGAAAGAAGGTACTGTCAGTTCTTTGGCTTCTGTCTCCTGTATTTCAGCTGTGCTACAAAGTGTTGACAAAAGCATTAAAGCACAGTATTAAAAAAAACGGAAGTTTCTTCCTAACTCTATTTTACAAATTGCTTTCCAGACTCAGTATTACAGAAAAAAATTATCAGCAACTGTAATCCTGGAAAAAAGTTGGACATCGTGAATAAAGCCTGGATAGTGATGGCAAAAGCACTGAGAAGGAGTTTGAAGTATATGTGCTCATGGCTGATTCTTTACCTAATGCGTACTTCAGGAAGGAGACGTGTAATCTTGTTCTTATATGTAAGAAAAATGCTCCCAGCAGATCCTAAGTTGAATTTGAGAGCTGACATGTGCAAAAATCTATCTTTAAATATTTTAAACATCATTTTCAGGTGTTAATCCTGTAACCCAAAAACGCTCAGGTTGGAAGAATGCAGCTAGAAAAGGTTCTGCCCTTAAAGCCTGTGGGTTTAAGTTGTGATTTAAATTGCAATGTTTTCCAAAAACTTTGCGAAGAACTAGGCTGTGTTGTGCTGTGCACTGCCTAAAGAACGTACAAATCCCTAGTTTGAAACCAACCAAAAACATAAAAGACACAAGAAAATATAAATGCTCATATCTGTTTTACAAGCATAAAATTTGTATAGAATATAAAATACAAGGGTACTTAAGAGATTTTATAAATTCAAGACCTGTGGCAAGGATCTGTGAACAAAATATCACTCTCTGAGTGTAGAGTTGTATGTGGGCAGGAAGAAAAGTCTGGCAGAAAAAGGTTTTTAAGAGGCAACAAAAGAAAAAAAAACAGTAAGATGCAGGTCCAACATTCTCCTTGCACTTGCATGTTTCTCCATTCACCAGCGTTTAAGTGAAAGACAAACAGCAATCTTTTTTCCCATCTTGCTGTCAAAAGGGTTTTCCTGTCTGACACAGAAATGGGTATTATACAGACCCCTGCCTTGCTCATCAGATAGACAGACAAACATATGAAGTTGATGATAAAATCTTAAATGTGATATCAGAGTTTAAGTTTATGAAAACAAACATAAAAATATTTTGTCTTCTCTTTTGAGACACACATACTGCATTCCTCTCCCCTTACACTGTTTTTCTCTTTGAGGGTAACACTAACCTGTTTCCCCGTTTCAGTCCCATTCAACTTGTTTTGGTACTTGCATCCTTGTCTAAATAATCCATATCAACTCTGTCTCTTGTTGCAGGATATAGCACTCAAAGAACTGAAGCTTCACCTCCTATCCCCTCAGCTTAAAAACAACAGAGATTTTTCTGCAGGTAACTATCTTCTCATTCCTCCCCAAACTCAAACTAGTTCAAATGGAAAATTCAGCTTTCCCCTATCACACAGGATATGTAACTGTCTGCCTTGCTCCACCCTCACTGTTAAACACAGGCACACAAGAACAACCTTAAATAGACAATTTATTAATATATCTATAGAATACAAGGCACATTTCCCCTTTAATTGGAAACTCACAGAATTGTTTGTTTCTGGTACAACAAGCCAGTAGGTCTATTCTGTAGCTTGAGTGTGCAACAGCAATATTAAAATTTGATTAGCCTATTTTTATTACATACTTACTCTTTTTCAAAAATATTTTGTCTGCTTCTCAGCAACATTGCCAGTAAGTATGACAATTTAAAAACTCGGTGCTATCTTTGCAGTTAGCTCTTAAATTTTGTTTTAAAATAACTAGGCTCTCTGTACTCCAGGAAAACGTTTATTTCTGGAAGGAAAAATAAGAAATTAATTCTCTGCTTCCTCACAGTTGATTTGAGGAAAAAAACACTCAAATTATATCAATAGTTTGGGATACCAGCCTCGAAAGGTAATTGCCTGCATAAGCATCCTTTCATATATCTTCCTTAAAAAGGTAGAAATAACAGCTGAGAAACTGTAGTGCAAACATAAGAAGCAGCTTTATTTGAAACACTGGCAACACCACCTTCCCAGGTGTCTCCAACTCTTCATCTCCAGAACATTGCTCAGTCACTAACACTTATAGAATCATAGAATGACACAACAGTTTGGGTTGGAAAGGACCTTTAAAGATCATCTAGTTTCAAATCCACTGCCATGGGCAGGGACAATTACCAGTCTTCAAATTCCAGTATGCCCTTGAAGAACATCTTTCAATTCTAACAGGAGAATTTACAAAGAATTTACAAAGAATTGAAAAAATTGAAAAAGAATTGGAAAATAATTTGAAAAGCATTTAAAAATAATTTTAAAAGTGACTTACTAAGAATTTACAAAGAATTTACAAAGAATTTACAAAGAATTTACAAAGAATTTAAAAAGAAAGGACATTCCTTTTTCAACACATTTTCCAAATCTTTCCCTGCGCCTAATACTATTTTTCCTCAAGTAGGTGAAGTATAATCACCGTAAGACAAGCAAAGTCCCAAAATGGCCTAGCCAAAAGCTATGGGGACTTTGTGCTAAAGTTGGCAGTGAGTTTAAGCCTCTCTTACTCATCCTTTAATAGGTAAATAACCAGGACTTTATCTCTTTATATTTGTCTATAGATAGCATTTAGCATTTTAGTTTTGTATAAATGAAATTCCTTTCTTCTCGGATAGCCCTGAACCAGTCAGAGACATGTAAATTTATACTAATAAAGAGCTATTGGTTATAATTGTCCTCTTAGTATTGTGATGCAGCTTCCTTGGGAGCCAAGAACTCTTCTAAATCTGTTCGGTCTTCAAGTATTGTTACTGCTTACCCATAGGCCACAAATGCTATAGAAACGTCTGTTTGGAGCTTTAGCATTTTATCTTTATCTGTGGATCTCTTTTTTTTTTTTTTGCTTTAAAAAAAAGGATTTAAATAAAATTTCCATAGCTTTCTTTTATAGCATTCACTTCTCTCTGAAATTCAACAGTTTGAATCTCTATCATTTACAGATTATTTATTTTTTTCTCTAAAGAAAATAATGGTAAGGAGCCTTGAAAAATGTACTTGTTTTTCTTGTGTTTACTGCATATAGCAGTAAATTCATCTGCTATGCTTATAGACTGGTGCACATACACGATATTTAACAGTGTTCACATATGTATCTGGCCCAGAGCACCTGGGTCTGCATGTTCAAAACCCATTTATCCATTTGAATGATTCTTTTCTTTTGGATATTTAGTTCTAATTGTTTTATTATTTTTCAAGTCTGAAAAAACAATTTTATTTTCACAGGTGTGGTTTTTTTAAGTAGTGGGAGTACGAACTGCCAGTCAATACCACCCTTCACAGAATCATAGAGTCATAGAATCACAGACTGGCCTGTGTTGGAACTGACCTTCTAATCCAACATTCCGGACATCTCTCAACTAGACCAGGTTACTCAAGGCCTCATCCAACCTGGCCTTTGACAGGATGCGATGCTCAGTTTTATTAAATTATCTTCTAACCCTCAAAATCTAAGCTATATCATAATAAAAGGTAAAGAAAATCATATGACTGTGTGGAAGACTTTCAAAATAGTAAATTTGGGGGGTTACAGCTGGGTAAAACTCACTAACTGAAAATATAATTGCCTTCCTTTAACATAGTCTGAAAAAAAGCATTCAAACATCTAC
This sequence comes from Apaloderma vittatum, assembly GCF_000703405.1. Taxonomy (NCBI): domain Eukaryota; kingdom Metazoa; phylum Chordata; class Aves; order Trogoniformes; family Trogonidae; genus Apaloderma; species Apaloderma vittatum. The sequence continues at coordinate 9,716 of NW_009709671.1, forward strand.
AAATAGTCTTCATCCAGCCCAGCAAACATACTTAAACTAATACTGTTGTTTATCTGCTTTGCTGTTTCCTGGTTTTGAAAATCCTGGATATTTTTATTATTTAAATGCACAATTATCCATTTCTCTGAAATACAGCAAACTGATTTCTATCCAAGAATTTACGGACACTTGGAAAATACATATTCATACACATATAAGCCTGGTGCAATTAGTAGTATTTATATACTCGTAGACATTTTGCCAAACACGTTTTTTCAACTCAAAAATTTTCAATGCATTCCATATATTTTAAAATCTGTTCAGCAAACTTTTTTCTGTGCTTATTCATAAGCCAAAATTGTTATCGCACCTGGTGTTCTATATCAGTCAGAGTAACACTGAGGTAACTGTACACTCAGTACCAGGAGGGTGAAAGACAGTCATGTCTTTTCCCTCTACACTGGACAGAGCTGAGTAACTTCTCCAGGCTGCTGAAGTCAAGACTCACTAGGGGATAAAAGCTAAGGAAAAAGCAAATGACACCCAGCTGAAGGCCTTCTGCAATGTCTCACCTTTTCTACCAGGAATTAATTGATAACCTCCATCCTGTGGAGGGGAAGGGCAGCATTACGACAAAGTTGATAGTTTTATGATCATTTTTTCTCCTGTTATTAAGATGCCTGAGGAGCAAGGAAGAAAGCCTGACAAGTCAGCTTCTAGAACATTCATTCAAAACCAGCTCATTCCATCCAAACACACTTTTATGTTATTACACTACCCATTGTCCTTATCACAACCCAAGCTTCAGTGGCCTCTGGATCACAGGCCCTGGTTCTCACGGAGGATTTCAACTTCCCAGATGTTTGCTGGAAGGCACACACAGCCAGCCATCCTCAGTCCAGGAGGTTCCTCCAGTGCATTAAAGATAACTTTTTGATGCAAATGGTGAATGAACCGATCAGGAGAGGAGCGCTGCTGGACCTTGTGCTCACCAACAAGGAAGTTCTGGTTGAAGCAGTGAAGGTTGAGGGCAATCTTGGCTGCAGTGACCATGAGGTGGTGGAGTTCAGGATCTTGTGTGGTAGAAACAAAATACCTAGCAGGATCACAGCACTGGACTTCAGAAGGGCTGACTTTGGTTGTTTCAAGCAATTGCTAGGGGATATCCCATGGGACAGGGAACTGGAAAGTAAAGGGGCCCAAGAGAGCTGGTCAGTATTCAAGGACCACTTCTTCCAGGCTCAGGATCAGTGCATTCCAACAGGTAGGAAATCAAGAAAGAGATCCAGGAGACCTGCATGGTTAACCAGGGATCTGCTGGGCAGACTCAGGTGGAAGACGACTATATATAAATCGTGGAAGGAGGGGCTAGCCACTTGGGTGGAGTGTAGGACTGCTGTCAGAGAATGTAGGGAGGCGATTAGAAAAGCTATGGCCTCCTTGGAATTAAAACTTGCGAGAGAGGTCAAGGACAGCAGAAAGGGCTTCTTCAAATACATTGCTGTATTTGAAGGCAGTGTAGGCCTTCTTGTGAATGAGGTGGGTGCCCTGGAGACGGAAAGAAGGCAGAGTTATTGAATGCCT
>NW_009709672.1:0-1075 GCF_000703405.1 Apaloderma vittatum
GTTAGTTTTGCCAGCAATGTATTTGAAGAAGCCCTTTCTGTTGTCCTTGGCCTCCCTCACAAGTTTTAATTCCAAGGAGACCTTAGCTTTTCTAATTGCCTCGCGACATTCTCTGACAGCAGTCCCTGCTGTCTTTAATTTCACCGCTACCTTCAGCATTTTACCAAACATGTACACAATATCAGATTTTACTATGCTCTCAAACACTTCTTTCACCACGCTAATGTCATTGTTCGTTGATTATTCTCCCACCAGCACTTATGTACTTTCTATATTTAATGTACGCTCTGTGTTTAAATATTTATTTTTTTCCCAACTTCACAGACTTTGTTAGGGACTTTGGGTGCCTGGAGCAAAGAAACATATAAATAAACACCTTGTACGACAGGAGAACAATCACGCGTGTCAAGAGCATCTAGGTGCCACTGTAATTCCCATCTAATGGTGATGACAGTCATCTCACAACATTTCCAGTTCCCAAGAGGGCTGAGAGAAGGCAAAATCGCTTAATTCCAGGCTGCTGCTTTGCTTACCTGACAACACCCATTTACCCAGAACATGAGTACTGAAAGAATTAGGTTTTTTAAAAAAAGTTAAAAACACTTTGTGAGCATTAGGGTTAGAACATCCACACCGTGCTTAGGTATTGGGTTTTGGGACTGTTATTTAACCAGAAAAGTAAGGGCTAGCGAAATCAGTTTAAAACCCCAAACAGGCCCCTAAAAAAAACTGAACAGAAAAGTCATACATTGCCAAGAAAAAAACAGGTATATGCTTGCTGTCTGCCTTGGCAACCGATTAATTCTTATCCTAATGACAGGAGCACAGGGGAAAACGTTGCTGTGCAGCGAAACCACAACACAAGTGCAATCCACGTGTTTTATACATATCTTTATAAAGTGTCTACAGGGCCATTGGACTGTCTACTCTTTTATATGGGTCTGAATCATGGGTCATCTACCGCCACGACCTGTGACTCCTCGAATGCTTCCATCAGCGCTGCCTCTGTACAATCCTAAACATCCACTGGAGTGACTACGTGACTGATGTTACTGTTCTTGAACGGGCAAGGGTC
>NW_009709672.1:1546-2012 GCF_000703405.1 Apaloderma vittatum
TGAGGAGACCCCCCCTCAGCCTCCTCTTCACCAAACTGAACAGACCCAGCTTCCTCAGTGGCTCCTCATAAGATCTATAAATACAAGATACAAGGACTCTCTGAAAGAACACCTCAGGTTTGGCCATACTGACTGCCATCAGTGGTCCACTCTGGCCTCCAATCGGGAGATGTGGAGACACCCCATCCATAACGCTGCTGCCTCCTTTGGGAATGCACGTAGAATTAGTCTTGAGGAGAAAAAACAACGCAAAAAGAACCGTGCCTCGCCAATACTGCCTAAGGGGACTTTCCGCTGTGGCTTTTGCAACCGGACTTGCCTATCATGCATCAGCCTTTTTAACCATCACTGCGCTTATAGCAAGTGTGGGTAGAGCCCTTATGTTCGTTCGCAAAGTCCAACTTTGATGATGATGATGATAAAAGTGTCTGTCACACTGACAAACATTTTGTGGAACTGCTCTGAC
>NW_009709673.1:0-5063 GCF_000703405.1 Apaloderma vittatum
AAAAAAAAAACCACACCTCTCCCCCGCCTTTCTTTTTCCTTTCTCTCTCTCTTTTATTTCACTTTTTTTTATTTTTTTTTCCGTTTTTTTTTTTTTCCTCTCCCAGAATTGTCACCTTACTTCTTAATGTCGAGCTTAGAAAGGAGATTTCGGCATTCTACAATTTCACTCTGTTCAAACAGCCTACCAAATCGCACAGAACGATTCGTTCTCCTTTAAAACTTATTTATTTGAGCCAGTATTCCTTCACACTGGAAAAGGCTCCAGGGGAGACCTTAGAGAAGCCTTCCAGTACTTAAAAGGCACCCACAAGAAAGTTGGAGAGGGACTGATAGGACAGCGGTGACAGCTTTAAACGGAAAGAGGGTAGATTTAGATTAGTTGTAAGGAAGATTCATTCTGTGAGAGCAGCGTGATGCTGGAACAGGTTGCCCAAGGAAGATGTGGATGCCTCATCCCTGGAACGAAGTTGGACAGGGCTTGGAGCGGCTTGGCCTAGTGAAAGGTGTCCCTGCCCATGGCAGGAGGGTTGGAATGAGATGCTCTTTGAGTGCCTTTGAACCCAAACCATTCTATGATTTTATTTTGTCACGCTGAGCTACCCACTCAATGGCTGTCAGACTTAACAGGTTTCTTTTGGCACAAGGAGAGGTGTTTGTCTGCAGGCTCAGCTAGAGATCTCCAGCTTAGGGCAATGCTTTCCCAAACAGGTGGGACAGCATCATTTCATTGCTGTAGGGCACCTTATCCTAAAATAATCCGTGCCACTGGGCTAGGCAAGGTGTGGTGCAAGGGCAAAACCACATTTTTCTCTCCCATCTTTCTCGTGCCTGAAGGTGCCTGGCCTCTCTCCAGGCAGCTGTGACCTGCAGCTTTCCTGGTGATAAATGGCTTTTCTTGTGACCAGTTTGCATTAACAAGTGGAAAGTTTATTAATCCTTCCATACCAGGCAGAAGCATTTTTGTGCCAAGGCATGCTACCGGTTTCTGCCTGGTCTTGTTGCTGCACCGGGACCTCAGCCCATGAAACAGTCTTTTCCTGTGGTGTGGAGTGACGAGTCAGAAATGACAGGAATGTTTTCCTAAGACTTGCTAGTTTTATTTACTTTGGTTCAAAATAGACCTCTGACAAGGATAATAATAATTGTCAGCAAGACACTACATTAAGGTGGACCTGAAGCTCATTGCTTGTGAGGTGGGAAAATTTTACCATGATGCTTTCTGTGCCGAATTCTTTGAATTCCAGGGGTTTAATCCTGTATCTTTGTGACATGTTGAGTGATTTAACCTTCGTCACACTGAGGGTGTCCCTCCCTCCGTTACCTGCCTTTTCCTGGAAACCCTAGACCTGGTGCTGCTATCCTGGGGCTTTACTGGGGTATCCAAGTGCCCTTATCCTCAGGAATGCACAGATGCATCCAGAGCTGATTTTTCTGTTTTCTCCTAAAAATTGATTAGCATGGTTAAGCGAATCATGATTTCTTGTTGTTTATTTCTTTTTTCCCCCCTTTTGCCTTGTAGCTTTTAGTGTATAACTTTAGAGCCTACTGGATAACACAGGAGATAAATAATTTACACATCCAATAAATACTACTTGTATGTTACAAGCGCAACTCCTGCACCTCCGCAAGTGTGCTCCAGGCAATGCCAACATCATCTCGGGCAGCAGCAACCAGTAAGGAGTGGAAGTGGGTTTCGATGAAACCTCTGTCATTATTGTTGGGAAAAAATTGCTCTGTAGACTCTCTGTTCCTCTGGAGAGGATGTCCAGAAGAGGACAGTTGTCTGAAACACCCTAATTGCTTCTGTTCCTGGGCTGGTCGTTTGGGAAGACGGTTTTCTCTCTTTTTTTCCTCTCTCTCTTTCACTCTTGGTTGTGGTTTTTTTATTATTTGATGGTTTGGTTTTATTTGTTTGGGCTTTTTTGTGTGTGTGTGTGTTGCGTTTTTGGGGATTTTTTTCCCTTCCTAAAATAACTTTGAGGTTCATGTATGCCATAAGTTGTGGATTCAGCTGGGGAAAAAAAAATATCTGTGCCTGTCTTGGCTTTCTTTGTGTACCATCCCTTACAAAAAAAAACATCCTATAAGCAAAATGAATCCAGGCTGGTTTATTTTATCTGTTCAGCCTGGAGGGTTTGGGGCTTGGAGATGTGAGATGTTGAGCAGCCTCATCTCCTGAGCGGTGCAGTAATGACTTCTGCACCAATTGCTGCACCCCGAAAGGGAAGAGCGCATAAGACCACCTAGTAGGAGAGGATATACGGGAATTTGGTGTTAAATTTGTATTAAAGGAGTCCAAAAGCAGTGAAGTGAGAAACTGTACCTGAAGAAACATCAACTCTTAGCAGCAGTGGAAGTCACGGACCCTCGTTGTGAACATACAGCCCTGCCTTTTTCTTTTTTCAGATCATCACTTCTCATTACTTTATAATTCAAAATAGAAGAATATTGAAAAGCTGCAACATGTAGAGTTGTCTAAGAAGATGGAGAGGGCAACACAGAGAAAGGAATGAGAAAACATACTACAACTGATTATTTTAGGCTGGATTTCTTCAAGCTTCGCTGATGATATTTTACTGATAGAAAGCCAGGGAGATCCACTGCAAAGCCAGATTTTTTGGAAAGGAAATTAATTTGCAAACTCATGACATATTTTCACTCATTCAGTGTCCTGACGGAAGGTTGTCCACAGCTGGGTTCGATGCTGTGAATTCTTCCGACTCGTAGAAGTAAAGATATGTGTTATGGGTAACCCCCAGCATTATCTGATGGTCACAGGCCATCAGGGACCTGCTCTACAAAAGGAACGTGGTGGTGTTACTGAAACGGGTGGTTATTTTGCGTACCGCAAGCTTTATCAGCCGGTCCATGGAAATTCATACCTCAGAGCTGATGCCTTCCAGCAGCGGATGGCTGCGTATGCAAACGCCAGGCTTGAACGACATATTTGCCTGAGCAAGCCCTCCCTCTGGAGAGATGAACTGGAAAAGAGGTGAGCGCGTTTTGGAACCATCTCTTGTACCCGTGAGGTGGACGTAGGCGTGAAGTCTGCTCGCAGAACTCCTCACCGGGCTACCTCACAGATAACTTGCCATAACTTAATGACAAGTCAGTGAGAGGTGCCTAGCAAAAAATTAAAAAATCCCCTCTTCTTCTTGCAGCACAGCCCGTAACGCAGTCAAGGCTTTGCACAGGACTTGTCTGAGGTTTTGTTTGGCTCCCGGGGCACAGACCAGCCCCGGCAATGAGAGGGGAACAGGCTCTTTTCCGTGGCCAAGTAGGTGAAAGGCAGTGCTTGCAACAGGGTGTAGCTTTAATGGCACAAAGAGCTTGTGTGAGGGACACAAAAGCCCCGAGTTTAATCGGGTAATCACGAGACGGTGGCGGGGAGGAAAAAGGTGAGAAATGCCAGGAAAGAAGGCGCAGGAAAGAAAGGGGACATAGAGAAGTGCAAAGTGGAAGAGTTTTTGTTGGGAGTCCCCCTAGAACGGGTACGGCAGCTCTTCAGGGTGACATAGAAATACATAAGTTAATGAGTAAGTGAAGGACATCTAGCTGGATTAGTGTGGAATGGGGAAAAAGTAGGGCAAATTGGTAGCTCAGGTATCTTCACGCTGTGCCATGCGTGGATTTGTTCATGTGAAAGGAACTGCTATACTCCATGCAGTTACTACGGGATGAAGAAATGCTGCTTGTACGCAAACCCAAGAATTTATTGCCGGTATAAATTGTGATCCGAACAAATAGTTCCGGGCACGATGCGAACTCATCGAGTCCAAGTTATTCTACTGTTACAGCTCATTCCCAAAAACGCAGCAGTTGACAAGAATAAAGGAAATATTTCTAGTATTTGCCCCTTTTTCTGGGGTTAAGCTAACCCTTGCGATGCGCTTTCCTCAGCCCAGTGTGGGAGCGGTGTTAGAGTGAGCTGTCAAGAGTTTTTAAGCTCTTCCCTTTGAGGAGCAGGACACTAAAATTGAGAGTTGCCTTCTGCATTTGCTTCATCAGCGTAACTGTTTTAATTGCGCTGCTGACAGCCCTCACCTTGCAAATCTTCACGCCGCTGTTCCCGTGTACTCTGCATCTTACATTTTCCTTAGGCTGAACAAAAGCCAAGAGCTGATTCTTCTTTGCTATTTTAAACTGGGTTTTTTTCAGCATTTGTTAATTTTCCTTTAAAATCTCCTATTTCCTACGAGTTCAGACCTCACCATCCTTTATTTGAACTTGTTTTTCTCCACTTCAGGATGGTAAAATAAAGGCTGCCATCCTTTCAGTCCTCCTTCTTTACTTCTCTTTATCACCAGACTCTGGGATAGTTAATGATCCTTCCTCACACAGATCATGTAGGTAGGGATTACAGCCAAATCATATGTAGTGACATAAGGAGTTTTAATGTATTTTCTCCAGCTTTTGGTGATCTAGGATGAACTGCAGCCAGATTGGAAGACTGAATGACGAAATGCCCTCAGATTTTTGATGATCCTTGATAGCCTGGGAAGCTGGCTCACCGCTAGATCATGAGGAGAAACAGAGATGGGAGTAGCAGAGGTAAAAAAAAAAAAAAAAAGAGAGAGAGACAGAACCCTGACAAGAAGAATTGCTGCTGGAAGAGTAGAGTGACCAGATCTGGGTTTTAATATTTTAATTGTCTTCCAGCAAAGCCAGACTCTCTGTTAATGCCGATGGCAGCAGCTGGACGCAGGGTGCTGGGGAGTGTATTACAGCAGCTGGATTCTCCTCGCGGTCATTATTACAAAGGTCTCATTCTTGCCTCTGAGGGACCCGTTGAGATCCTGAGGATGGCGAGTAGGGGAGAAACAGCCTCTGGGGACAAGTGGCAGCTTGGAGCAGGACGTGCAAACCTTCGCTGTTCAGAGTCGGATGCTTCGAGCAGCCACCACGATGTCTTGGGCTGAGTCACCTGCAGAGGGGAAAAGGAAGAGAGCCCCAGATGTTGTGTCAGAAGAAGTTCTGAAGGTAATTGCAAGGACCGTTGTATAATTTGTCAGGAAAAAACCCCAACCTGTTAATAAGGTATTTACATCCCTTATAGCTTTG
>NW_009709673.1:5094-6044 GCF_000703405.1 Apaloderma vittatum
GAGGGGAACAAGACTGCAGCACATCAGGCTCAGTGCTGGTTTTTGGCTGTTGTTAAGATCCCTTTAAACAAATTTCTAAAGGTTTAACTTGTGTAAAAATTTATTTATTTTTGATAAAAAGTGGTGTATAGGAAGAAGAAAACTGACCAGTGCCTCCTGTATTCATGAGGATAAGTCAAACTAAAAACATCAACTCAATTTAGGACAGTTATTCTTTTGTGCAACAGATAATCAGGAAAAATAAAAATTTATATAATTACTGCACTGTTCTTTTTATAGCGGTTAAATTTAAAACAGATGCAAAACCTTATTTATGAATGTCTTTTACGGTTATGTTTGTGAGATGTTGAGCAGGCAGCATGCAAACGGACTTCTGATTTTTGCTGAGGTCTGGAAGAGAACCTTTTCTTTCTCAGGCGACAGTGCAAACGTGTCGAAGCAGAGGTGCCTTCCTCCAGGTATTAGCTGTGGCATTGCTAAAGGAAGGGAGATAAAAGATGTTCGATCCAGTGTTTTGCAGGCACAGAATTCCAAGCTAGAAAGATGTGATGTAGCCATCAGGTGATGTTGGGAACAAGAAAGGATGCAGTCTGGTGGGTCTTTGTTTCTATGGTTACATTCCACGGGAATTGCTGTAACTAGGTCAGATTGGAAGGTGTGAATGAAACCCAAAGAAAATCGGAATCGGTAACGAGAGTTCAGGGAGGAGACTCTTGCTACAAGGGAAAACTGACGGGCGCTCAGTGTGGAGAGAGGCATTTTAACGTGCATTTGTAACATGCATGTACGAGGGATGGATCCGTCGGTTTTAGCATCGTTCGCTCTCCTCCCAGCACCCTGCAGCTCTCTGCTGGACACAGAATCACCAGCCGGCCACCGAATCACAGGATGCTTTGGGGTGGAAGGGACCTTGAAGATGACCTAGTGCCGATCCCCCCAGGACAGAGCAA
>NW_009709673.1:6109-6518 GCF_000703405.1 Apaloderma vittatum
GTCTGCCCCACGTTTCTTACCTCCTCAGTGCAGCGTTTGGCATTTGCTTATCTGAAGCTACTTGATGTTCTTGTCAGCCTGCCCGCTTCCCTTGCCCTTCAGCCTTCCCAACGGTTTCCTCACCCCTCCCCGCTTTGATACAATCACAAAATCTACATAAAGGTGCATTTATCCCATTTCCCTCGCTGGAGGGGGAGGTTAAGGCTGGATATGAGGAAGAATTTCTTCCCAGGAAGGGCTGTGGAGCCCCGGCACAGCTGCCACGGGCAGAGGTGGTGTCCTGGTCCCCGGAGGGATCGAAAAGCCGGGTCCGTGTGGTTTAGCGCTGAGCCTGGCAGCGCTGGCTTAGCAGCTGGGCTCGATGATTTTAAAGATCATTTCCAACCCAAACCATGCCGTGATTCTATGA
>NW_009709674.1:0-287 GCF_000703405.1 Apaloderma vittatum
ATAGGAAAAGGAATGCAGGCAGTGGAAAGAAATGGGGAAAAAATGAAAGAAGAAGTGGAAAAAAGGGGGGAAATAAGGGTAAAAAAGGAGGGAAAAAGGGGGAAAATGAGAAAAAAGAAAAAAGGGAAGAAAGGGAAAAAAAGAAAAAAGAGGAAAAAGAAAAATGGGAAAGAAAAAAGTGGGGAAAAGGAGAAAGGGAAAAAGTGGAAAGATAAAAAGGGGAAAAAATGGAAAACATGAGAAAGATGGGAAAAAAGAAACAAGGGGGGAAAAGAGCAAAAAAGGAG
>NW_009709674.1:346-9657 GCF_000703405.1 Apaloderma vittatum
AGGAAAACCAGAGGGAGTAAAGGGGGAAAAGTGAAGAAAGGGGAAAAAAGGAAAGGGAAAAAAGAAAAGGAGGGGGAAAATGGGAAACACGGGGGAAAAAAAAGGGAAAATGGGAAAAAAGAAAGGGAAAAAAGGAAAAGGGGGAAAAAGAAGGAAAGAGAAGGAAAAAAGGGAAAGGGGAAAAAAGGAAATAAAGGAAAAAATGGGGAAAACAGGAAAAAATGGGGAAATCATGAAAAAATGGGAAATGTGGCAAAAAATGGGAAAAAGGGAATGTTGTGTTCACAGGACAGGGTGACAGTTCCTGCCACGGACAAGAGGCACCAGTTGCCGTTGCACCAAGTCCCACGGCCAGACTCTGCGGATCAAGGGGCAAACCAGCAGCTGAACCCCCGGGCGTTCCGGCTCCTCCTCAGGGACCGGAGGGGCTGGGGCGGCTCGGCTCCGGGTCTGAGCGACGCCCAATTCCATGGGACTGAGCGACGCGCCCCCACGCCCCTGGAATTATGAGACCGTCCTTACGAGGGTGGCAACAGACTCACACGGCCAAGCTCTGCGGATAAAGGGTCGACAGGGGCTCACGTGGCCAGGTCGGAATCAAACAGAATTTGTTGAGGCGACAGAGGCACAGATGTGTTTAGGGGACAGAGGCACAGATGTGTTTAGGGGACAGATGCACAGATGTGTTTAGGGGACAGAGGCACAGATGTGTTTAGGGGACAGAGGCACAGATGTGTTTAGGGGACAGATAAACAGATGTGTTTAGGGGACAGATAAACAGATGTGTTTAGGGGACAGATAAACAGATGCGTTTTGATTGCCCGTGACAAAGCACGTGCAAAAGTTACAGCCGGGATAGATCACGAGCAGCTCTGTAAAGATTTCCTGAGCATCCAGGGGCAGCGCTTGGTGAGACCGAGTGTTCGCACCTTCCCCAAAGGTGTCCCTATGGGGGGCAGGAGAGGCTCAGCCCCTCGACTGATCCCAGGAGTCACAGGTGGTCCGTGGTGGTGTCTCCACTGACGATGGTGGAATCTTCCCTGACACCCCCCCCCTTGGGCCATTTTTATATTGTTTGTTACCTTTCAGGTGGAGCGTGCGTGACTCTGGACGTGCATATCTTTACTGTGATTGGTGTCAGTTTGGTGTTTAAAGGTATAGACTACAAAAATTCAGGGCGCAAGCGCAGTGAGGGATGGTCGCACCTCGGAGGCAGGTGGCTTTTGGGATGGAGCTGTGTTTTGGTATTATAGTGAGACTTTAATGAGCGTACTTCACCCAAGGACAGCATCTCTCAGAAGATGACACACTCTTGGCGCAGGGTAGTAAATGTGCCGTCAGCTGGCTGCGTGACGTCTCCAGGTTCCTTTGTGTGCACAGAGCTTGACCACGGTATCTCCACAACGTTCCATGCTCCGTGGGATTTTCTCTTAGCATTGGAAACATCCAGCTCCCTTAATGCTACCTTAGAAACCTTTGTGTGGAGAACTCCTTATGCACCAGCTGCACCCTGTCCTGGAAACCTTCTCGATGATCCGATGTGTGAACAGTGCTATGTAGGAGATGAAGTAATTTTAGATAATTATGGCACATCAGATGCCGTGACACGCGGAAACTGACTGTGCAGCTCACAGGCAGTTATAAAGCTGACGTGTATTACGGCGCCGGGTGCGAGGGGATCTCTCCTCAGAGCTTGCACACCGTTTCGACAAAGAGGCAGATGTTTGTTACACAAAAGCGACATATTCACGAGCGTGGGCTGGGTTAGTTCTAAGATAAGCGTGCTGGACCTCCTCCTCTTGCTGTGTGCGCAGTGCCGGCTGGTGGTCATGGGCCGGGGTCTTCTGGAGGAAGGCTCATAGTCCTCCTCTTCATTATCATGTTGTTTTGGTGAGCCACAGCCTGTGCTCCCTTGTTCTTGCTGACAAGCAAGGGCTGCAGCCTGAGGCACCCTGTGCCTGTTTGTCTCACAGCAGCCTTGCTTTCCCTTCTCGGAGATCAGTCCCGCTCAGAGCATCACAGTGTGCGCATGGACCCATCTCACAGTGCAATTCTTACATGGTTCATTGCTGCTGCATGTTAGAACGCTTTTAGCCAGGAAATTCCCATCAGGCCCTTTCCCGTTCTCATGTCTGTATGTGCACTCGCAGTTCCTGTTAGCTGAGTGCTCTTGCGACAAAAGGCTCTAAACTACTTGCAGTGTTAGTGGGCTTGACTACATGTTTACATTTCGCTAAACTCTTCGCTGCGTTGGCGATGTCTGACTAAAGGTTTTTGCTTCTCTGCATCAGTCTCTCAGTGAGATTAAACAGCCTGAACATCTGTGTGACAGTTGTGAGCAACTGTGTTCTCAGCAGAGGCTGGTGCAGTGTAACATCAAGGTCGCCCTTTCCTTGAGTCATCACCGAGGCTTCTTCTAGGGAAGACGAATGAAAATGAAAAAAGTGGGTCTGGAGTGGATTTGCAGATTGCTGCTAATATAAGTGAAGGAGAGCAGGCTGTGCTTTATATCTGACTGCTCTGATGAATTTGTGTTAATTCTGGTTACGGTATTTTGGCAAGCTTCATCTGTGGCCCGTTCAACCTTTACGGAGATCTGTATTTCACATACCTCAAGGCCTGTCCCTTAAGTTACAGGTTTTTTTGGGAGCAGGCCTTTCTGTTCTGGAGTGCTAGAATATGTACTTTATTGTCCTCTGGTTTATGTGGTTTGCAGCAGTACTAGGTGGCGTACACAAAAGAAGTACAAAAGTGGCTCTGAATTGTCCTGGAAGGAATAAAAAATGAGGACTGCTTACAGGTATTTTACTACCTGATTTCCTGGTGGAAATGAAAAATCCGTTGAAAGGCAAGTCAGAACTGATGAAGGTAAAAATTGCTCTGCTGGATCGGAACAAAACAGCACCTGAGGCTGGTCCGTGGCCGTGGTCTCCGCTTAATTCTTAAGGGAACTTGCTGGGTTTGGTGAAGGCAACTGACTGGCCGGTGTGGAGGGAGGGGAGCAAAGGTGACCTTGCTTTTGTATTGATCTCTGTAAGGCATCGGATGTTATGAGTAAAGCTGTAACGTGTGTCTTTGCACAAACCGGGGCTGATTCTGGTGTTTTTTTCCCGTGGAGCGGTGACTAACCGCTAACTAATGGTGTCTGCGTTCTTGATTTGTCCGCAAAGGCGGATGCAGACTACACCTGCTGACTACACCTGCCAAGTGACATGAGAGGATGTGGAGTTCCCCCCTCACTTGGGCAGGGAAGCTCACCCAGAGGTGAGTAACAACCCACTCTTGACTTTTTTTAAGTGGAGGCTTCTGTTTAAGTTCATTGAACCATGTGCCAAAGCTCTACACTTGTACAGGCTTCCTTAGGTGGCTCTTGCCTGTGTTGGTGCCCTGTTGACATCGTTATTTCTTTTGTTGGAGCACTGGTTATTGGCAGCTTGATTGTGTGCAATTGTGTGAATCCAGAGAGAATAATTACCATCTCTCTCTCGAAGTTTCAAGCCAAAAGTTAAGATGTTAATACACCTCTCTTCCTGAAGAGCAATGACCAAGAAGAGGTCAAACTTTGAAACAAAAAGTCCTCTCTTAGATTTCCCTGGGTTTGTGCTGCAGGTTGCAGCTTCCCGGCATCTTCAAAATCAGTTGGAAGCAGGATCCAGCCCTGTCTCCCGTAACACCTTCACTCATGAATTGCTGAAGACCAGCAGACAGTGAGATGAGTGCACGCTGCCCGAGTGGCCAGGCTGACAGTGCTGTGATCAGAGGCACGAAGTCCAGCTGCAGCCCAGTCACCAGTCAGCAGTGCTGTACCTGGTAACGAGGCCAGTACTACTTAGCATCTTAATGAATGATCTGCAGCCACAGCAAACCTGCAGAGGAAACGCAGCTGGATGGACTGATTGATACGCTAGAGGGGTTTTGCTGCTGTCCACGGGGATCTGCTGCCACCCAGAGGGACCTTGGCAGGCTGAAAAAATGGCTTGAGAGGAGCCTCGTTAAATTCATCGATGGGAAATACAAAGTCCTGCACCTAGAAAGGTAAGATTTCTGAGATGTCAACACTTAACCCCTCAAGGATGGCACAGAAAGCCCACTAGCTTGGAGAGCTATAAAATACGTAAGAGCAAAGGGTGGAGAAAATAGGAATCTTTCTCTCAACGAGAGCCGGAGGCTGACTTCCATTTGACGGACAGACTTCAGTTGTCTTACTGGGGCAGTGAGCGTATCAATGCTTAGCTTCACTACTTGGAGCTATTCGGGCAGTGCAATAGTCGAGAAACAACTTCTGTGTGCACATTAATCGGCGACATCCTGCCTACAGCACTTCTTGGTGTACAGTAAAAGCCAAATAAATGATCTTGAGAGAATGATCTTGTGAGAAATGGTCATAATGGAGTAAACCTAAAGCAGGGGCGATTGTTTCCTGATTCTGATGCGTGCCAGAGGGACGGAGGGAACGAGCTGTGGACTGTCTTACAGCTTTTGTCTCTGAGTTGCCATCCTGAGGCTGGGGCAGCACAGCTTGCTGGGATGCAGAAAATGCCTGGCTTTTTGTGAACAGATCCCAGGGATGGTGGCTGCAAGGCTGGTGATGCTGCAGGCCGCGGGGATGTGAGCTTTTCTGGAGGGGACCCTTTTAGCTCAGAGAGTGACCCGGTCATGACGGAGACCAGCCCATTTCATAGAATCACAGAATGGTCTGAGTTGAAAGGGACCTTAAAGATTATCTCGTTCCAAATCCCCACAGTGGGCAGGGACACCTCCCAAAGGTAGTTCAAAGCCCCATCCAGCCTGGCCTGGAACCCTGCCAGGAATGGGGCATCCACAGCTTCTCTGGGCACCCTGTGCCAGCATCTCAGCACCCTAATAGTAAAGAACTTCCTAATGTCTAATCTAAATGTCCCCTGCTCCAGTCTAAAACCATTGCCTTTTGTCCTATCGCTACACACCCTTGTAAACAGTCCCTTCCCAGCTGTCCTGTAGCCCCTTCAGGTACTGGAAGGTCACGATATGGGCTCCCCCGAGCCTTCTATTCTCCAGGCTGCACAATCGCGCCTATCTCAGCCTGTCCTCACAGGAGAGGTCCTCCAGCCTCTGATCATCTTCGTGGTCCTCTGGACTCGCTCCAACAGGTACACATCCTTCTGGTGCTGGGGGCTCCGTTTGTGACACCTGCAGCGTGCTGAAGCAGAAGGCAGGCGCAGGACAGATGGGGAATCACGAGAAGGAACAAGGTGTCTGCATGGTGATTTGGGAGCAACTATGGGCATCCTTCTGCAAGCTCCTCAGTGAGATTCTCCATGGGCCAGTCAAGGGTCCTGAGGACGGCGCTCGGGAAAGCCATGGCCAGCACTGAACAGTAATGTTTCATCCGCAGGAACGCATCATTTTTCTTTTGGTTTGCGTAAGTAGGTGGAACTTTGGCAGGCGTGAGATGTCCAATGCCCCAGACATTGTTTCAGAAACATGCAACACTGAGCATGTTTGTGGGATGGGAAGGGCCAGGGAGAAGAAGTTTCTCTGGAGAAGGGTGTAGAAGATAACTGGGTAAACTGTGCTTCTTTCCTTAAAATTAATAACTTTCTTTAAAGCCAGTTGGTGATTCCTTCTTTATGTGCAGTGGAAACGTTCTCAGCCTTCTTTCTGTGAATGAAATAAAGGGATTGCTGAAGAAAGACGATCTCCATCCTTGGTAGAAGTCTGCATGCCAGCTGGTGACCCTGGTCACTGCTGTGCCCGTGTCAGCACAGCTGCCCACCCCCATGAAGTTACTTCTCATGATCTGAGCTGCCCTCAGATCTCCCAGAATGGGGCGTGTGGCTGGCACACAGAGCAAGGGACTTAGGAAGGGATCTGCTGGGGTTTAACGGCAGCAAGTGACAACAGGGGGAGGAGGGAGACATAGGAACATTGGAAGTGGGCCCTACAGCCCGAGCACCTGCAGGCAGGGACTCCAGAGCCAGCCTGCCAGCTACACAGCTGAGTCCGAGGCTCACAGTCACACAAGGCACATGCAGAGTCACTTCACAGCACCCTGTTCCATCCCTGCCGTGTCACGGGAGCCTGTGGAATAACTGGCAGGTGAAGAAAGCTCCCAGGTCAGCATTTAAAACAAGATTGTGGCTCTCCCTCACCCATACCCTTCCCTCTTACACCCTGTGTTCCAGCTGTGCTCCTCTGGCTCCAGCTCTGCTGGTGTACCTTCACCTTGGCATGGAAAGGTCAGGACAACTCCATGTCCCACACTGCCCGCAGCCTTTGGCTGAGAGAGCTTGCCTCCTCGCCTGACAGAGCTTGCCTCCTCACCTCTCCCTCCTTGCTGGGAAGTCCCTACCCAGCTGTTCTCCAGAGCAAACAGCTTCGGTGGGCTCAAGGCCTCAGACGTTACCTCCTGTTTCCAGGCTGTCTTTAGAGGTTTAGAGGGTTGTAAGCCCAGCCTTGGCTGCTCACTGAGCAAGAAGGGCACCGAGATCATTTCCAGGTAAAATACACAAAGAAAGGAGGAGGAGGCCCTAGCTCCACTTCCAAGAAAAGGGATGGGAGGTGCTGGAGATCAGCTGGCCAGACTCCCCATAACAGGGGAATCCCTTCCCACCATTCTAGCAAAGAGATCTCATGGATTTCCAACATCACTGGAGTTCCTGTGTACCCAAAGAAAGTCCTTTACTCTCCACTCCCTGCTGGCGCATTGAAGGGTTGACCAGAGCTAACGCTTGCCTGTTTCAGAGCCCTGTTAAGACAATTTGCAAGGCGATAAAGAATAGGAAATTCATTAAAGTGACAGATACAACAGATTTGGCATACCAATGCTAGCACAATACTATTCCCAGTATTTTTCACCAGAAGGTGAAAGCACAGTTCCTACCAAGGAGGCATCCCTGCCTTGGGTAAAGGAGAAGGAGCACAGCCCGTCGACTGCCCCTGCTGGGCTTCTCTCCACCCAGGGATGTGCTCCCTCAATATCCACGTGGTGGTTTGGCCCTGCCTGGAGGCCAGGGGCTCACCAAAGCTGCTCTATCACTCCCCCTTTTAGATGGACAGGGGAGAGGGAAGTTACAATGAGAGGCCCATGGGTTAAGATAAAAGCTGTTGAATACAGCGAAAGTAAAGACCGCACGCGGAAGCAGAACCAAACAAAGATTATTCTCTACTTCCCATCAGCAGGCAATGTCCGGCCGCTTTCCCAGGAAGCAGAGCTCCAGTACATGTAGCAGTTGCTCTGGAGGACAAACACAAACAGCGAATGCTCCCCCGCTTCCCTCTTCCTTCTCGATTTTAGAATACCCCTTTGGTCAGTTTGGGTCAGCTGGCCCAGCTGTGTCCCCTTCCAACAAGACATTGCCCACTCCCAGCCCACTGTTGGGGCAACGTTGGAAAACCACAGCCTTGGTGCTGTGTGAGCCCTGCTCAGCAGTAGCCAAAACACCAGGGTGCTCTCAACTCCCTTCTGACTACCACTCCAAAACCACAGCACCGAGAGAGCTGCTGGGGAAAATTAACTCCACCACAGCCTAACCAATACAATCCATTATATCCTAACCTTACCTATCTGTTTCCCTGAGGTGATGATTTGGGTGTAGAGTCGAGTGCTATAGTCATGTATGTTTAGCATGTGCTTCGTTAAGCTCATTAACATAGTCAGGGATGTTAATTGTAACGTGCATTTCAGGGATAACGAAGGAAAAGGGGTTACTCCAGGCACCATGGCCTTCATGAGTCTGTTTTGAAGTGACTTATCTGCCTTTGAAGTCATTACTCTGCACTCTTTAGGCAGAACAGGGCCGTCCTGCTTCTCTGTGCAGGGCTTGTCCATCTCCATCCCCAAGGTCTGCACAAAAGATAAGCCGACACCTGCGTTCTTAACCCCTGGGGCTCAAATCTCACCCCGTCCCCCCCGGATGGCCGGCCTGGTGGCCATGACTGGGGCTGTGTTGGTCACAGTCCAGTGGGGATTGCTCAGAACAACGCTGCCTTGTCCTGCCCTGGAGACTGCCCGTGCTTGTCCGGACAGTCCACGGCACTCACTGAGGCTCAGGTGATGCAGCCAGGCTGCAGTGGGGCCGCAGGGACATCTGCTGCCCGTTAAGAGGGGCACTGCAGTCCGGGTGGGCTCTGATCTTGCGTCTTGAGGGAGGGATTTCTTCCTGAAGTACCAGGAGCGGCAACGTGCTGCCTTTTGGGAGAGCAGAGCCTCCTATTTCCAACAAGCTTTAGCTGAGATGAGTCCTGTCTCCCTTCCTTCCAGCCACCTCCACAGCCACAGCTGTCTACAGGGCACAGCCTGTGGCAGGAGGTTCAGAGATACCGGTATGAGGGGCCCTGGGGAGATAAGAGAGGTCCCATGTTTCCTGTGCAGGCTAAGAAGTACAAAAAAGGGAATGTGGTTTCCTATCGCAACCCAGATCAGCTGTGACAAATGTACCCAGCACCCCAGCGCATGAAGTGCGTGCAGCTGCTCAGAAGAGGCTGCAAATCTGCCTGGAGTTGCAGGGAAGCCTGAGCCTTCGGCACTGGAAAGACAGAGCGTTTCTCTGCTGACTCAAGGAAGCTCTGAGACCTTCTCAGCACCACAATTTTATTTTCCTACTACACGCTGGTTCATGCCAATTCCTCGGGGGAATCCTGCAATGCTCTTCTGGATACTGGTCATGAGCTTGGCTGCAGCTGTTACAGGTGAGAGTCACCCCGTTCCCCTCCTGGGTGTAAAAGCCAAAATTCTGGTTTTGTCCACCCTACTTCCTCAGGATGGACTAACACACCCATAGACACCTGCCCCGTATCTTTCCAGGCATCCGTTCCCCAATAAAAATGGTGGCATCTGGTCCCAAGGAGGGGAAGGTCTCTGGATCGCTCCCACTCACCTGTACTATAGTGGGAGCCCCTCTGGACAGCCCTCGCTACGACTGGAATTGTGTCCGTCAGACCCCAGGAGGGAAGCTGCAATTTCTAGGCTGGATCTACCCTTTTGGGAACAACATAGGCTACGCCCCAGCCTTCCAAAGCCGAGTAACCATCTCTGCAGACAAAGACAGGAGCAAGGTCACCCTGCAGCTGCGGGCCCTCACTGCCGCAGACACGGGCACTTATTTCTGCGCCAGGCAGCACACCGGGATGCCAGAGGAGGGAGGGGCAGCGCAAAAACGGGGAGGGATGCTGAGGTGACAGGGCTCTTTCTCACGGTGGCAGTTGCCTGCACTTGCTCTGGGAAACATCAGAGCGGTTTGGAATGAAGAGGTGTTGGAACCCCACAATCTACCTGTGGGCAACTGACTTTGCAGTAACATTTGACATTTACAGTGGATAATAGAAATAAA
>NW_009709675.1:0-65064 GCF_000703405.1 Apaloderma vittatum
CAAGCTGGAACATAGGATGTTTTACAAAAAATATTAGAAAAAAATTTTATGGTGAAGGTGACAGAGCACTGGCACAGGCTTCTCAGGGAGGTTGTGGAGTCTCCTTCTCTGGAGACTTTCAAATCTCATCTGGACATGTTCCTGTGTGACCTTCTGTAGGCGATCCTGCTCTGGCAGGGGGGCTCGACTAGATGATCTTTTGAGGTCCCTTCCAACCCCCTAATATTCTGTGATTGTGTCTTACAGGTTTGTAATAATAAGATTCTACAAGCAGCACAGTTTGGAGGAACTTCTGTGTAAATCCTCCTTCCACTTCTATGTAAATCCTCCTCCAGAGGAAGAAAGTATGAAGACACTGAGTTCCAACTAATCCTTCAGGCAGACTGACCACAAATTCTACTGATTATGCTGGATAGGCTGTGGCGTGTCAAACAGAGCACTGAACTGATTTATATTGCTGATTTGACCTTCTTGCTAGCATTTACTCTCTTTCCTGGTTTAAAATGTTTGAGACTTGATTGGCACCACAACAGTTTAGGCCTTGATGGCTTCTCCTAGTATACAGGGGAGGAAAAAAAATAAAAAGACAAAAAATTACGAAGAACTATATTGACCTTTTCAAGACAAGTTCTAGCAGAGATAGTGCTCCCACAAAAGTGTTTTGTTTCTGAATAATCAAGTCTGGCAGGAGCTCTGGTGTGATGGGATCAGACACTGCCATCTCCAGTAAGATTAGGATAAAAATCTGCCCCACTTGAATAAAAATTTTAAAAAAGTTAAAAAAATAAAAAAAAAAACAGAGAGAGATCATGCAATCCTTCTCTTTCTTCTCTCTTGAGTTTACTAGATCTGTTCTCTTAAATATCTAAAAAAAAACCAAGGAAATTTCTCATTTACTATGGCTTCTTCCATTAACTGCAGTTATGTGCATACTGTTAAAAATAATGAAGAATTTAGGAATTGTTTCTCATATGTTTCATCTGCATTGTCTAATCCTCATTTGGACTTAAACACTTCAAACATAACAGTTATGCAAAAAAAAAACCCAACTACATTTGTTGGATCAAATCAAGTCAACTTATTGACAGGATATTCCTGAACACAGCACACTAATTATAAAGAACTTATTTCAGAAAACTGTTGCTTTTCTTAAATTTTGGAAACAAGAGACAAATTGTAATTTTGTATTTAAATGCCTGCAGAGATTTCTTTTTGGTTAGAGGTTGCTTTCTCATACGCTCTATAGAACATCCAAATCCTTGGAGTCGCCTTTGGCAAACGACTTCAAGCACCTGAAGGATGAATTTAAGCAACATGTAGCTGGTTCTCTTGAGCTATCCTGAATGTGTATCCTACATTAAACCTAACTACTACATTCTCACTACATTATTTACACTTATTCTCAGACTTCTGCCGACTTCTTGCTAGATCTTCTCCATGCCAGTACTCTTTGAAGTATCTCCATAAACTATGTGAACTTTTAATAGGTATTTCGTTATTTCTCTCCCTTCTCTAAGTGGCAAGACCAAGTATTTGCATATAAAAACTTACCTTATTTTGATGTCATAAGACTTAAACATAGCAGCTTGAAGCTACTCCAAGCAGATACTCTTATATCCAAGATTAAGAACTTAGAAAGTGCCATACTGGGTCTAGCCCAGCACTCTCTCCAAGAGCTGCAATAAGAGGTGTTACTTAAAGAGACAGTATGCCAGCCTTATCATTACTTATTATTTCTTCTCCTCACTCCCAAAAGAGGAGGTCCCTCTTCCTACAAGTGCATCCTTTTGTATTTCTTCTGGACCTATTACCTCTGGATGTGTCATGTTCTTTGAAGCTGTGGAACTTCTGAACTTGTCACCAAGTGGTCCCACCAATCGCCTAGCTAACTCTATTTCTGAAAAATTAAATACACTTCTCACTATCAGCTGCAGGATCCTTTCCAAGAAATACAGAATTCTAAAAGAGTATGTTCCATGTCCTGTTCACACTTAGCTAGCTACACGTAATGAGTTTTCCTGTTCCATTAATTTGGGCAGGCCTTCCACATTTTTAATCCTTTTCCTTGTGATACCTTCTGTAACGTTCCGATCGAGTCATACACATTTTTTACCCCATAGTTGGGGGTTTTTTTCTGAATTACACTACAAAGCTCAAGCAAATCTTTAAGATGGCATTTTAAGAATAGTCTCTAGGTTGCTACTAGGCATGGGTATCTTGCTTGCTTGACCAGCTGCATCTTTCATTCAGTTCCCTGTCCTAAAGTTAAATACTTGGATTGTTCTCTCCTGGTATAACATTAAAATAACTATTTTTCCTCTCCTACTCTGACCTCCTTAGTTTTTTGCATGACTCAAACCCGTTCCCAGAACAGTTCCTTTTCACGTTGGTTACAGGAACACTGGGAACAGTCATTTGTTGCATCCAAAGCTTTTACCTTCTCGTAACATCCTCATAAGAAATCAATTCAACCCATATGCAGGTAGTTAAATCTCCCACTCTTTTGCCACACAATTTGTAGCTTCTCTAATCTCACTTAACATTTTCTCACCACAAACATAATCTGATCCAAGAGCTATTACTACTGTATAATATTATATTACTAGAAGGAATTTCCAGTCACTAGCTTTTTCACTGTAGGCTTCTATTCCTCCCCACAAGATTTTCACGCTGCTACACTTCACGCTGTCTTTTATGCAAAGCACCACTCCCCTTCCTGTACATCTAATCATTCCAGCAAAGTTGACACCATATTAACATCATACCTGTGATTAGCCTCCTTCCATCAGGCTTCCAATATATCTGTTTTAAAGTAGTTGTCATTTGATAAGGAGCAGTTTTGTTTGTTCATCTTACCTTTTAAGCTTAAGATAATATAATAGCACATATGCGGTTTGCTTCAGCTCAGTATTTCACATAGCAGTTAACTTCAAGTCATATATTCAGTTTAATGTTTTCAGAGAATTACAGCAAGAGATTCTTTGATACCATTGTTGCCAACACGGCTTTTCAGATTTTCTACATTGATGGGCAATCATGAGTATAATCCTGATAAATCTTAAACGCTTTATTTCTTATTATTTCTTTCTCTTTCAAGTCTCTAACTCCCTTCATACCAATCCTTTTTACCTTTAAAAAGAAAGGTTATCAGAAAACTCAAGATCATTCATGCAAACCATTCACATTCATCATTTTCTTTTCAGGACTTTTCAATTTATTTTGTTCTTCTTTCCTCCCAAACCAGGTAGAGCACCATGGAGCAACCTTACTTACACACTGGTGTTTTTAGGCCAGTGATTTCATTCCTTACTTTTACTCTTTTAGCAGCTGACACAAAGCTAAAGATTTGAGAGTTCCAGAATCTTTTATTTGTTTCTTTCTTTCTTGGGGCAACTCCCTCTTGTGTTTTCTTGCAAATATTTTAAATGTATGTACAATTTCTAGTCACAATTAAATCTTTCCTCAGGTATCCAGAGTGAAAATATTCCATCTTCACATTGACCTCTATTTCCAGATTTCAAACTAATATTCTCCTCCCACATAGAATCATAGAGCGCGCTGGGCTAGAAAGGAACTTTAAGTTCATATAGTCTAACCCCCCTGCAGTGATCAGGGGCATCTTTAACTAGATCAGGTTGCTCAGAGTCCCATCACACCTGACTTCGAATGCCTCCAGGGATGGGCCCCCACCTCTCTTGGCAACCTGTGCCAGTGTTCTGCCAACCTCATAGGAAAGAGCTTCTTCCTAATATCTAATCTAAATCTACCCTGCTTTAGTTTAAAACCATTGTTCCTCATCCTGTCGGTACACACTCTTGTGAACAGTCCCTCCCCAGCTTTCCTGTAGGCCTCCTTCAGGTACTGGAAAGACTCTGTAAGGTGTCCACAGAGTCTTTTCTTCTTCAGGCTGAACAACCCCAACTCTCTCAGCCTGTCCTCATAGCAGAGGTGCTCCAGCCCGTTGATCATTTTTGTGGCCCTCCTTTGGACCCACTCCAATAAGTCCACATCTTTCTTGTGTGGAGGGGTCCAGAGTGAGGTCTCACCAGAGAAGCTCCCTGTGTAGCAGTAAATCTATATGGTTTTATGACTAAGGAGTTTGCTTTCCATTATGCCCTTGCCTATTTCTTTTATATATGATCTTAGATTTAAGATTACAAATTGATTCCGAGACAAGAATAAATTATGAGTCAATAGAGAAATACTTTCTCATCACTAAGTTGCTACACAAACACCATAAGCATCTGATGCTTTAATAATT
This sequence comes from Apaloderma vittatum, assembly GCF_000703405.1. Classification (NCBI taxonomy): domain Eukaryota; kingdom Metazoa; phylum Chordata; class Aves; order Trogoniformes; family Trogonidae; genus Apaloderma; species Apaloderma vittatum. The sequence continues at coordinate 4,262 of NW_009709675.1, forward strand.
CTTATTGTTCCAGCTCAAACTTTATTTTTTTATAAAACACATTGCTTTCATCAAATGGTTCAATTTCTGGAAAGTGACAAAAATAGCTTTGTAATAAGTACCAGAATGAAGAGAAAATGCCCTATACCACCTATAGCCCTTCATAGACTCATCAGTTTCACTACCATTAAAAAAGCAGCATAGCAAAAACCCTGGATCCAGTAAGTTACTAAGACTGCCATCAGCACGTCCAAGAAGTGATTATTTCCCTCTACTCCCCTGCACCCTCATGGAGAAGTTACCCACTTCAAGAAAAATATAAATACATTAGAATGAGCATAGCAGAAAATCATCAAGCTAATTAGAGGAATGAAACGTAAGATGCAGACAGAAAAGCTGAGAGAGCTGTCAATTTTGAAGAACAAAAGGAAACTCTTACTGCTGCCTCAAACTGCCTAACAGCAAGCTACAAATAAGAGGGAATCAGATTCTTCCTGGAGGTGCACAATGACCAAGAGGCAACAGAATGAACAAGTTGCAATAAAAGATATTCCATGAAGATGTTATGAAAGAAATTTCACCACCATGGTGCCAAACGTGAGCAGGCTGTCCATCCATACATCTTCATCTTGATGGATAGCTCAAACTCAGCTGGGCAAAGCACCAAGCAACACAAAACAGACTGGTCCTTTTAGAAGGGTGACCCAGGATAAGAGGAAATGGCCTCAAGTTGTGTCAAGGGAAGTTTAGACTGGATATTAAGAAGAATTTCTTTACCGAAAGGGTGATCAGGCATTGGAATGGGTCACCCAGGGCAGTGGTGGAGTCCCTGTCTCTGGAGGTATTCAAGAGTTCTGTAAAAACAGTGCTGAGGAATATGGTTTAATTGAGGATTTCTCAGTGTTAGCTTAATGGTTAAACTCGATCTTAAAGGTCTTTTCCACTCTAGGTAATCCTGTGATTCTGTGATTGGACCAGATGACCTTCAGAAGTCCCTTCCAAATTAACTATTTCAATGATTCTAGGACATGTCTCTGACATGGCTTCGGACATCCTGAATTAGAGTGATGATTTTTTTTTCTCTGAGCATAGTCTTTGCTCCATGTTACTACTCACTGTTTTTCCTACACTCCGAAGCTAGACTCTCTTTTACTTTTTTTATTCTTGCGGTAATGTTTCTGTTATACTTCCATAACATCTTCAGTAAGTTTAATTGCTTCAATACCCATTCAGAATCAACATCATTTGTAACTTCTATACAAACATCTGCTAAAGCTTCAAATCTATTCTATACTGTTCTGTATTCCTTTTCTAGTAGAAATTCCTCAATGGATTATTTACAGAGACATAAGACTTCCTCTTCTGCATCAACACTGCAATACTTTTGACACATCAGCTGGCAAAATGCACGAACGGAACATTTGAGTACTTCAATCTGATTTTACTTAATCAGAATAAAATTCACTTAGCGTCATTGAACATTCTGGTCCTTGCTTCCACAACTGGATACCTCTTCTTACACAATTACTTCAGTGAAAAGAGTGCATAAGCAGACCCTTCAACAGAGTGGAAACCAGCTCATTCTCTGCATGTTGTCATTTGGCTACAGAATCATTTTCAGCTCCTCATCTTTCCGGTTTGAGAGACAAAGCTTTAGAAATATAGTCAAGGACTGTTCTCACATGGACTCTAATGAATAGCTTGCTGATTCTCCTTTAGAAAGCATGTTGTTAAATCCCTTCAAGACTGAGAAGCAAAGAAAACTGGATGTCTCCAATTTCACTGGCAAGCTTTAAACAGTAAGTTACATATAAGCTACCAAAAAAATCCCCTCTTTCCATGGTCATGAGAGTAAAAGCAGTGACTTTGCTGTCCTGCTGTTAATAAACAACATTGAGCTGCCCAGTTCTGTCTGCCTCTGTGTTTAATCATTCATGCAAATTTCTGTAAAACTCACTTAAAATAATAGGAAATTTAGTTCCAAGTTGCCCTTTAGACACCTACTTGTTCTAAATAAAATCTTTGGTGTCTCCACTTCCTTTGCAAAATTAAGATCACGGCACACTTATCACTCACGTGCAATGAGAGAGATTTCAAAACTTTAAAAAAAAAAAAAAAATCAGAAAAAAATTAAGCAGTAAGCTCGACCTGTGAAAAAAAAATAATTTAAATTTGTCCCTGCAGGCTATAGCCTTTTAACCACACCCCTGTCTCTTTTGGTATGAGAGTACACTTCACTGATTTTTCAACTGTAGAACCAGTAACTCTCTTCTATTAGGTTTTGTGAAAACAATGTATTCAGTCTATTCTGTTAAACTTTGAAGAGATGTTAATCTTGTTAGCTTTAATGTTCTCACTGTCTGTGGAGATTCACAATTCTCTTTTGAGCCATTAACATGTTTGGCTTGAACACCATCTTGTCTCCCAAATATTACTGTTTAATTACACGTAGGAAACAGTATTTCCTCCAGTGGCTTTTAAACCTTCCAACCTATTAATTCATGGAACATTCTTGGGAATTCTCCTAACATTATAAAGGCATCACAATTACCTTTTAGGCTTATTCTAATAGATTCAAGCAAAATCATCTGTGGTCTGTGAGGTTTTCTTGCCTTTTTATGTTTGTACAGCATTCTTAATAATATTAAGTACTAGGAGTAATAAACTGTAATACTCAACTCAGTAGAAATACTGCTAGAACATAAAAAGCCTGCTCTGACAAATGCAGAATGAAGCCCTTGGTTATTATAAAAAAATAAATTGGATAATGCACACCAAAGCATACCTCAAAATATGGAGAAACTTGAGAATGTCATGCACTACATTAAATAAAATTATCAAATTGAAATTTATAAAGCAATCTAAAAATATAATAATGCCATTTCAGTTTGAAAAGAAATTAATCATTGTAGCCCTTTGTCTGCCCCAAAGTCTCTGATACCATTCCAGGAGAGAGGCATTTTATATATGGGGCAGAATAACTTTGGTGACTTCTAGAAAGCGAGAAAAAGTTTAAAGCTAGGAATGCTTTTACATATTTTGCTCTTCTACGATACATTAAAAGCTGAAGAAGCTAAGCAAAATATCAAAGGACATCTACATCGCTACAAGTTTATCAAAAGGTAAAAGATTGCATTAAAAGACTCTCCTCTTTGATGGAACCGAAACATATCAATTATCATATGCATTCTGAGGATAAAAACATCATCTTATAGACTCAAGATTAGAACACTATGTTTTATTAAGGTGTTCTGACTAAATTTTATAAATATTTTTCCAAACATGAGTGAATAGAAGTCTGTATTATCCAGAAGCATTTCTTGGGGGTTTTGGTAAGGTTTTGCTTGAAGTCAGAATTTTTCTTACCCTTTGAGTAAAATAGTTGAATATTACTGCTTTAAGCAGTCTAGGACTTTCAAATTTTTTCTTCATACATTATACGTAAAAAAAAGTATGTTAATAATATATTCAAAAATTTTCATATAGATTTGAGCCCCAAATGGTTTCAAATATAACTACAAAAGCTGAAAAGTAGTCTATTACTTACCCCTTTTTTGACAACAAAACGTAAGTTCCAATTTGCAAAGCATGTCAGCATTCTCATACTTGTCCTCTTCTGCTTTAACCCAAAAACAGGATTCTGTCATTTCCTGAGGCCTGATCTATAAGCAATACACAAAACAAAATTTTACTAATTAAATTATTTTGTTACTATGCAGAGACTGTGCTCTGCAGAGCCTGAAGCAAATGAAATGCTTAAGAGCTCCATAAAACGTGAACTTTTGGTATATAATTCATTCTCAGAATTGTTAATATATTGCTGATTGAAGATAATGCTCACAGAAAGTGCTTTTGCACAAACTGATATAAGTTTAAAGCAATACATACAACATACTCTTACGCAGTCTAATAATAGCAAATTATCTTCAAACTAGATTTATAACTTGAGTAAACTTTAAATACTCCTTGAACACAGCTGGTTTAACTAGGTATTATCTTACTTTATAGCTTTGATTGCTACATAAAATTCTGAAATATCTTTCTACTAACTTTTTTTGGTCTAAATAATTAGAGTTTCCAAAACTTAGTAAATTGACAGTTCTGTTATACCTGATCCTGTCACCATGATGTAAAAAAAAAAAAAAAAAACCACAAAAAAACAAAAAAAACCCACACAACTGACTATATTTCTTAACTATTAAATTTAAATAAGTGTATTTATACTGAGGACAAATGGAGAGACGTGCAATGCTTCTTCCAATAGTCCAAGTTAGATCCATCAAGACAGTTTTTTTGAAGTATTATAGCTATCAGTACAATGCAGTGACCAATCCAATATAAACAGTCTGCTAAGAGACAAGGCATAGTAGGACCCAGGAAGACCACTGGTGTCAAGCTTCTGTTGTTCTACACCAGAACTGACTTTTACCACATACGTCAGAAAGTCAACAGATACTTGTCCAGATGACTCATGAGTCAATGAAAGGCAAGTTTCAGAAAGTGATGAAAACTGAAAGACAAGGCATTCATATCTTATATAATTTTAACTAATAATTCACAGAATCATAGAATGGCCTGACTTGGAAGGGACCTTAGAGATCATCTAATCCAACCTCCCTGCCATGGGCAGGGATGCCTCACGACTAGATCAGGCTACTCAAGGCCTTGAACATCTCCAGGGAGGGGGCAGCCACAATGTCTCTGGACAGTTTATTCCAAAGTCTTGCCACCCTCGTACTGAAGAATTTCTTTCTAAGATCCAATCTAAACTTATTCTCCTTCAACTTAAACCCATTTTCCCTTGTCCCATCGCTGGACACTCTTGTAAAAAGTCCCTCCCCAGCCTTCCTGTAGGTTCCCTTCAGGTATTGGAAGGCAGCTATTAGGTCCCCCCAGAGTCTTTCTCTTCTCTAGGCTGAACAGGCTCAGCTCCCCCAGCCTGTCCTTGTCCAGCACCTGGATCATCTTTGTGGCCTCCTCTGAACACGCTCCAACAGATCTAAGTCGCTCTTAGAGTGGGGGCACTAGAACTGGATCCAGTATTCGAGGTGAGGTCTCCCGAAAGCAAAGCAAAGTAAAGTAATATATCAATTGTTCTATATAGTCTTACTCTCGACAATATATTTGCCCTGAGCGCTATGTAAGATTTTACATCAAGTATTTGCTGTAAGTCCTACCTTGGACCAGTTGAGTCTTTTCATTGTAACCTCAGGTCTGAATTCTTTTTTAGGCTTCATTCCAAATGGCAAAGTACATGAAGATGGAGCTCCAGGCAGGCCTGGTAGAGGCGGTGGTGGAGGAGCACCACCAAAAGCCAGAGGAATTCCCAAGCCATTCAAAAGCGGCGGAGGAGGAGGGGGAGGTGGTGGTGGTGGAATTGCTCCTTTAGAAGGCAGGGGTGGAGGAGGGGGAGGTGGAAGTTGATGGGGTCCCGTAGCTTCCAGTGGAACAACAGATGCACCTCCGTGTGTTGATGGCATGGAACCATACTGATAAAAAAATATTCAGTTTCATATTTTTATCAACAAAACGCCTAACAATCATAGTTCATAGATTAAATCCAGCAAGTCAGTTGAAAGCCATTTTTCTTGTATAGGACAATCAAACAGGAACTATGAGGCAAACATGCTTTTGATTACATAATTGGAAGTCTCGAGATTTGAAGCAGACATTCAAGATCAGGAGGTGCATGCCAAAAATGACAAATATATAAAGAAGGACTGATACGTATCATGATGAAATTTTATGTAGACTGCTATGGTTTAGCTCCAAAAAAAAAAATCCTCATCTCTAGTGTTCTTTCTTATACAGATTCCAGAGAAACCTTCCAAGTACATAATAGCAGAATCTGAAGATAATAGTCATTCTGTAACATTTTCCAATACAGGAGCATTCTCATTCTACAGAACTGAAAGAACAAAGTAACGTAGAAAAAGAATATCCTTCAAAAAAACCACAGCTGTCTTACACACAGCCTTCTTATTCTATATAGTAATGACATCTATATTGTATCGAGACAGTCTTATTAGTACTTCAGGAAGACAAAAAAATATATACATTTATTTCTACTATTTCAAGATCTACCGCAGGCCTTCAAACATCAGTAAACATGCAGCAATCTGAATTACAATGACATTTTTAAACAGACCAGACTAATTTTCCTCACTCAGAAAATTAAACAAGCTAAAAAGTATAAAAATAGCTCTGTGATGAAAACATGTATTTTATCATATTCCCATCTGCATGTCTTCATGAAGCTTTCTTTCCTTGACTGTTCTTTTTACTCCAGGAAATAAGACACAAGAAAATTCACTTAGAGTCTCCTCACTCAGATTTTAGAGCTGAAGTAGTTACAAGTTAACTTAAGTACTACTCTCAAAAATCTGCACTATTCCTCTCCATCACATTTTAAAATATCTATTTATGCTTGAAAATTGAAAAATTATCGGGAGATGTTCTTATCCAGCCACAGGTTATTTCCTTCCCTGCTGGATATCCACAGTAAGGCTTCGGCAAAGCAAACTGCATAATGAATAATTTCCTGTGGAAGCATGAAGATCACAGTGATGAATGCTAATCTAAAAGCATAAGACTTATTACTCTATGTGGTTAATTACTTTGGAAATATATGACACTGAAAACAAAACCCAAATGAAACGTAAGAATCAGGTTTAATTAACAGAGCTCAGGCACGAAAAGAATCATCTGAGAACTCAAACAGCTAATTAATGTCACCCTACAATTCTTTGTATTAAAAAAAAAAAAGAAATAAAGGAACTTAACAGTAACTAATGATCGATAATAAGAATTCTTTGGAAAAACAACCTCAATTGCACTATCAGAATCTGCAGATGCAAAATGAAGTCCCTTTTCAAAAACAGTATTTCATACATTCATTTCAACTGCCTTATACCTGTGATTTAAAAGCTTGTAATTCTGCTTCAAGTTCATTAATTCTTTCTTCTTTTTTTTGAAGTAGGGCCTGGGTCTCTTGATGAACTACAAAATCTTTTTCAAACTAAGGAAAAGAGGGGGAGGGAGAGATGGGGAAAGAAAATTGTTGATAATAGTCAGTTCTGCATAGTTTCTCTGGATTCCAACTTTTCCTATTGTGTTTGTTATAACTCACATTAACAATACTAAGGACAGGTACAAACTGATCTTTTATTTTAACTTCCATGCATTCACTGAATAGAAGTACCACCAATATTACCATTACAAGGGCTTACTATACAAAATGGCATAAAGTACTTGATGGATTCAACTGAAATTAAAGTAGTTTAAAGAGAATATTTACAGTAATACAGTACTGTAGATACAAATGAGCCAATTCTTCTTCTTGAAGAAACTGACAACTGTTCACATAAGGTACTCAGTTTCTTTTTGGGAGATTTGTATACATAACTTGAAAATAAATAGTAGGAAGATTCTCAGTTGTGGCTAAATACTTAACAGTACTTTTCTCTGCTTCCTAGTTCACAAAAAACTTCTAAACTCCGGCTTAAACATAGAAGTAATAGCTATTTGAAGTTCGAAAGTATGCCACGTTGAGTTGCACTATTCATGAAGCGATTAAGTAATCTTCTGTGTCCATCTTATGATCACATAACTTCAAAATTACTTACTTTTCTGGAAAGTTCAGAAGCCCTCTCTTCACACTCTTCTAATCTTGCTTTATCTACACAGATATCTTGAAAAAATAAACAGACACAATTGCACATATACAGGAAACAGAAGATTCTTAATCACATATACAACTTTAACTTGGTTTGTGAAACATGTAAAGAAGTATGCTACTGTAGTAATTTCCAAATACTGTACTTACCTATTAAGTGGCTGATATTTATATCTAATCTTTTGCGATACGTGAAATCTGGGTCTGTTCCACTTCGATGTAACACTATCTGGGACACACACTCTTCAATTAATTTGAAATACTGTGGACTAAAGACAGAGATTGGTTCTTTTACAGCATATTTATCAACATATTTTTAAAATCCTGTCTATGAACACAGTAAGGTCAAAAAAGATCTGGCCTTATTTCCATAGAAGGGTAGGTGCAAACCCACAAAGTCTGAAAGGACAAATATATCTGACAGTTTATTACACAGGAAGAGTTTACACAAAGCTCGAAAAAACAGCAGATCTGAAGATAAATGGTCCTTAAAATATAAACTCTCCACCTCTCTCACTGTGGAAATACAAGATGAAAGGACTCCCTCCTGCTTCCTCCCAATAAAGAGATCAGCTTGAATCCTTCTGGTTTTGTGACTTCTGTAACTACAGATGCCCTGCTTCAGTAAGAAGAAGGAAAACCATCTTGATCTAACAGGCTGGGGGTATGACAGCTGGGTCATTTGCCCAGAATGTACAAGCTGTGAATTCAAATCCTTTCAGGTGGAAGAGGCCTAGCACAGGTGTACTCATGTCAGGCAAGCATTCTTAACCTTTAAAGTTATATCTGTGCTAGATCTTGCCTGAAATACAAAGTTATGCAGAACACAATGCAGAAGACAAATGGCTTTCCTTCCCTGTTTAGCTCATATTCAATTCATCCAGTGTTTCCTCAAAAACAATGCAAGCAGTTTGTAGAAAAGAAAGTATTTGGTAGCTTCAGACATCTAAGATTTTAACTGTATTGCTGTAGTTTATCCAGTGAATTTTCCAATAAACACTAACATGCTCACGCTGACCTATAACGTATATTGAGAAGACTCAATTTCCAACCAAAAGTTATTCTAAATTAATCATCTACTCAGATTTCTGTATAAAGTGCACTTTTGTGAATACCTGGTTTTGTCCTTTGACTCAAAGACACCACAAAATTATAATGGCTTATAACCAATTAAGAGACCTGTCCTGACTGCTTACGCTTGCCGTCAGTAAGGTTTAGATCCCAACAAAAATAGTTTTCTATAGTTATATATAAAATTGTACGCTAAGCAGAAGAGACAAAAACATATAGACTTCATTCTTATTCAATGCTGATACATTTGAACATGAGTTCACAGAGGTGTACTTAGACCACACAAAAAAGTACTAAACTGTATTTATCACTAAATTTATGGAAGAAATATTCTGTTAATGACTAAATGACAACCAAATCCGCAATTAACATTTAGCATAGCATTAAACATACCGTATAAAATAATCATTTCTTATCAGCAAAAGGTGTTGGAGAATAGAAAGAAAATATCCTTCAGCACTAGTGTCCTTAACTGTATTCCACACCATGTTGTAAACATCATTTACTTCAGTAAGAATGTTAAGGAGGATAATAGCAAGGAAACAATATTGTTGACGGATAACTTCTTTTAAACAGAAATTATACCAGAAAAATATCCATTATACACTTTATTTTGTTCATCTTTCTCTTGCCGATATCTAAAAGGATATTCTAATTCAGATCTAATATCTTCTAAACGATGAGAGAATTCAATCATATCTTCCTCCTTATGCTCATTGAACACTTTCAGCTGAATATCTAGTGCTTCATTCTTTATACATGTCAATTGCTGCAAAGAAGAAACAATAGAAAGGCTTACAAAAATAGCATTTCCATATGTAAATAAACCTTATCATTTTAACAACTTTCCCAAGTCTACGTTATTTTAAAGTTTAAAATTACAGGTACACATGAGTTTAGTTAAATACTCAAAAGGTAAACATGGCTTCAGCCTGGCTTAACAAGTTTCTGCAGAACAGTGTGTCACGTGTTCCAAATCAAAGTCCTAAAGCACTGAGGAATCAGCATAAAGTTCACAGAGCACACTTTACCTTTTCATTCTTATTTTAAGACTGCTTCTCATATCTAACAGTTCATGCCCAAACTTAATAAAATGCCTTTGAGAATAATTTATTAAAGCTTGTTCTCCCATTCCCCCTCTCAAGCTCAAACAGTCCAATAATTTAAATAGTAATGCAAGGAGAGACTACAAGGCACTTACTGGCAATATCTCTTTCAATCCACTGCGCATAAATTCATTTCTGATGTGAAGCCTAAAATCCAAGTCATCAGGAGATGTAACAAGAGCATTGATGAGTTGCATGCAAGCTACCTATAACAGAAGAAATATTAAGCTATTATTTCTTAGATTTCAATATACATCAAAGTCAAAAAGATATAATTAACTACTAATTAGACATTACATCTCATCTAATTATCAAATCTACTGTAATCTTATAATTAAAATACTTAAATTTCCTATCAGCAACATGTGCTATAAATACCGAACACTAGTTCATGAATTTCCATAAAAATGAAATCTTTTCTCATTCCAGTGAATTTTGTCCTTTTATACAAGGAGCAAGTTCCTCTAGCAAATCAACTCTAGCAGACAGCAAATACCTTGACAAGCATAATTCTCAAAATAAAAAAAAACAATGTAAATATACATTTATTTATACATATATAAAAAAAGTTAGTGACATACTAGAAAGGGTAAAGGCTAAAGTCTGTATGAACAGTAGAAAATATATTAGAACAACAAAATGCTGATTAAAACTACACTGAGTCTGATGAACAGAATAGGCTTTATTTTCTTGTTTTTAAATTTTCCCTTTTTAAACATACTGAGTGTCATAGAACCCTTCATAGGAACAGCACTCAGCTCAAAAGTATCAGGTCAGCCAATGAGTAGTCTTTCCGAAGAATCAAGACGCTCATCTTGAAAACCCATAGCCAGGAGCAGCATTCCCTGTCCAGATTCACAAGCCTTTACAACTACAGCAACTTATTATTAATCATAAACAAGGATGACAACAGCCACTATTTTCCTTTCTTTACCCTCTTCATTGTTTGTCCACCTTGCTTCAATGCATAGGATTCACGTATTTCCTGCATTTTAAGGGGGCTTTAAAAGCACAAGTCAATCAGAATTGCTTACATACTATGCTAGGCCGGAAGACAAGTAAGGCAATGGGGTTCAAACACATTCCCTATTGTAAAGCTTTTTATCAAGCAGAAAATGATGGCATATTTTACTGTGGCGAAACAAAAGGTGATACCAGGAACATACTGAATCAGTCATCATCAAGGTACACATAATTCCAAGTACTGAATTTACATATGGTGACCAGAAAAACTGTGTGGCCAAGCGACTTTGATATGGGCTGTAAGAAATAACAGCACTCACTAGGTTTCCAAGAGGAGCATACTAGGATTCAATGATCATACAGACTACAAGCATGATCCTACTTTAATCATACTGCAAGGAATATAAATGTGAAAGTAGTTTTATATAATATTTTATTTGAACAGTGTAAATGACAGTGTAATTTAGGCCTACTTAACAGCAACGTTAGCATACGTAGAAGAACTTGAGAATAACAGAGTCATAGAATTTTTTAGGTTGGAAAAGACCTTTAAGATCACCAGTACAACCATTAGCTTAACAGTGACAAATCCACCACTAAACTATGTCCCTAAGCACGACATCTACACATACCTCCAAGCATGGTGATTCCACTACTTCCTTGGGCATCCTGCTCCAGGGCTTGACAACCCTTTCCCGGAAGAAAGTTTTCCTAATATCCAATCTAAACTTCCCCTGGTGCAAGTTGAGGCCATTTCCTCTCGCCCTATCACTTTTTACATGGGAGAAGAAACCGGCTCCCACCTCACTACAACCTCCTGTCAGGTAGCTGGAGAGCATGAGGTCTTCCCTCAGCCTCCTCCAGACTAAAAAGCTCCAATTCCCTAAGCTGTTCCTCATAAAATTGGTTCTCCAGTCTCTTCACCAGCTTTGCCACCCTTCTTCGGACACACTCCAGCCCCTCAATGCCTTTCTTGTAGTGAGGAGAACAAAACTAAACAAAGGATTGGAGGTGCAGCCTCACCAGTGCCGAGTACAGAGGAACAATCACTGCCCTGGTCCTGCTGGCCACACTATTTCAGATACAGCCCAGGAAGCCGTTGGCCTTCTTGGCCACCTGGGCACACTGCTGGCTCACGTTCAGCCAGCTGTCCACCAACACTCCCAGGTCCTTTTCCTGAAGCCTGTTTCTGTGCATGTACTGTTTCTAAGAGTTATTCTAATGCTTGTTAGTGGCAAAGCATCACTCTACACTAGGTGGGAAAGCGGTGATAACCTCCAAAAAAAGAAATACTACTACAAATACCAAACAATAACTAAAAAAGAAAATCCTTACTTACCTACATCCAAACCCCATGCAGCAATAACAAAAATTTTAAAACCACCTAAGGTGCCCAGTCCACTTTTGAAAAGTAGACTGAATGAAACCTTCTAGTAAACATCTTGATAGCACTCAACAGAGAAGAAATTAGGACTCTCCTGTTGCACAACCAACTATTTCTGGACACTGAAAACGCTCCTCATACTCAATATTTGTCTGTCATGTCCTTTGCACTCTTACATGTGGCCTTGAACCCTGTTGTTTTTGCTAGTAACAGGCTTTGTATTAAGCCAACACCGTATGCTTCCAGACTTGTCAGGCTTTAATGAAGACTTCACTTGCCTGCCTGGAGCCCTGTTTTGGCTTATTTAGCTACAATGTGATTTATCTAGTAAAATGATAACCAGCAGCCCACAAGTTTTAGATTTTGCTTATCCTTGTATAAGTTTGTGGCAAAATTCACTGTTACATACATTTCTATAGTGAGCAGGCAGCAATATGACCTTAAATAAAATGCAATATAGAAACGAGGAGGCATGGCATGTGAGATGTGCTCACCACTACTGAAAATAACTTGATTAGGCCATTCAGACTTCATTCAGACTAACAACAAATTCTTGGCTTTGAATATAAGGTGTATTCTTTAGGCCCACAAACCGCACAATGGTTTGATCAGTCTCATCTGTGATTTGGACAAAATATATGGTAGAAAACATAGGCAACTAAACCAGTTAAAATTTAGAGCAATAACACCCTGCGGAATATATTCTCATTACTCAAGTATGGGCTGTATTCTTTATTCTTAAACCTTATATTTGTTTTGGTGTGAGTCCAATTTACTAAATCATCCACTTTATCTTTTTTTGTATTTTTTTCCCAGCAACCATGATGAAAATATTTACTTCGTCTAATTGTGAGCTTATTTCATTGAAACCTGTTATGCCATCACCAATTTATCTCTCTGCAGTACTGACTCTTTCATTCAATTGCATTTTCTTGATTCAATTAGCTCTGTCATTCAAAACCAGTAATTCAGTATGTTGACAGATGCCACCAACACCTGCACTCCTGTTAAGGTCAGTGAGGCATTTCAATGCTTGTGGACTTCATTGGACAACATTATCTTACAGCAGGTAAGTACAGTACTGCAAGGTTACATTTACATATCAAAGTCAAACTCCATGCGGTTTGATTACATCAGAATTGGAACCTTTGTCATTGTTATCAGCAGTTTAAAACAGTACATTTTCATGCAAAATTTTATGTGAATGGACTGCTAAGCAAGGAATCAGCATTTATCATACTTGAACTATCAATGAAGAGGCAAATAGAGGCTACACAAAAAAAAAAATCCTGATCAAGAGCAAATTAAACTTTTATCTTTGAGACAGCAATATAATTTACATGAAAGGATGTCTACAGAAGTAATTCCTGACAAAAAAAAAATTTCTTTTAATTTGCCAAATTAACAAGGTACATGCCCTCACGTACTATTCAAACAGAACAGAGACAAGATACGATAATGAAGCAAAACAACGTATCAGTAAAAATACTGTTATTCTAGTACTTTAGTTAAATTTGATAAAATGGGAATTTGATTGCAGTTCATAACCAGAACATACTTTAGATTTCCTGGAACAAACAAGGGAAAGGTCTACTGGATTATGTTAGCAAACTATTTCTATAGGAATAAAAAGCCAAAATAATTATTAAAATTCCAAAGAGAAGTCTACAAGAAGTAGAAATTCCTTGACAATTCTCAGAGTATCTACCACTTAAGGAAAATGCCTGTGGCACTCTAGTTGACAGCTCTATTAAATGTCAACTCCTGAGACACTGAAGAATCAGTCACTGTTTGCACTCAGATGACTGGGCCCTAACTGCACTCTTTTACACTCAATTACTTTGGATAAGGTTCTGTAAACAGTGACAGCCTTTTGAATTTTCAACCATGGACACAAGGTGAGAAAGATGTGTCCATTGCAAAAAAATGTCTCATCTTCAATAAATGAAGAGGTACTTGGGCTGAAGTAGCGTAAGATTTAGTGAAGACACGTAAATTACCTTCCTAGGAAGGCAGAAGTCAACGTGAGCAAAACATTCTGGGCAAATGGTCCATATCTAAAATCAATCCATGAAGACTTGTAGATTCTGTAGGTGGGGGTATTTTGACAGTCTGCCCTTGAGAAGACACTTGAAGAAGCGAAATTATTTTAGGCTCTAACAGCCAAAGGCATGTGGTAACACAGCTCTCTGGTGCACCTTCTAAAATTGTGTTGAAGCACTGAGCAGTTCCTTCGAGGATAAGTCAAGAGCAAGTCCTTCACTTCACCTGACAGACTAGTTGGATTTAGTTAAATTCTGGCTGACAGTTAAAAAGGCTGTAGATTTGGCTTTGGTACAAACAATATATTGCTGTTCGTCAAGTATTTTACCCTTGCTGATGACAAAAGAAAAATCCTTTGAGATGTACCATCTATTCAATGAAAGCTCATTTACATGGATCTTAAATACTTTCTATACATTAGAAAAATGTAGAGAGTTCATGTAAAGTGAGTTTTGCTCTTATTCATCCCATTACACAGGCAGTAATTGGCACGGAAGAACCAAAAATCATCAAACAATTCAGTTGACCAAAATGCCACAGACCATACCATCTCACATTCTCATGTTATTAGATGAAAAAGAAAGATGAATGGTATTCCCTGACAACTGGAGATACTGAGAGGGCAATGCAGCTGATGAATGGATAAGACCTTTTACTTTGTCAGAAAAACACTTCTCCTAGCACAGGCACAAAACACCTGCACGTTTCCATGGGAAAGACCAGTGCTCATTTTTCACAAACTTAATTGGAAAAGGAAGAAGTGCACCTTTGCTTCAGTGTTGTACCTCTTCTCAGTTCTAACTAGAAAATAAGGAGGAGGCATCTGCAACTAGAACTGCACTGAAGAACACTACTCTTCCATTAGATAAACCGTCTGCTTGAGGAACAGTGATGGAAGATGATGAATAGAGGCTAGAAGCATTTATTTGACTCTAGAAGAAGAATAAGAACAGTCTTAAATACATCAAAATGGCTTGTGTCAGAAGAGCAGTATTGACTTCCTCTGTGAGTTGAACAACCAAAGTACTAGATTTGGTTTTTCGGTTGTTTTCATAAGTATATAAGGTACCAAATTGTCTTGTATGCATTTTCTTGAGTGCTGGCTTAAGAAGTCAAATTACATTTACTTTAATAAAACCAGAAATTGGATATTACTCCTGGCTCTTGTCACGCTTTACATAATTTTGGATTTTATGAAAGATAAAAAGAAGAACATTCTTTGCTTTCAACAAATCCAAAAAGTAGATACATCAAGCTTTCGTTAAAAATAAATATCATCATACTGAGGAGGCCTTTTATTTATTCAGCCTTTACGTAGCAGAAATGTTAGTCAATCCAGAATTGAAAAGGTCAGTTGCTAGTGTCAAACTGAACTGCCACAAAGCAAACTTACATATATCAAACAGATAATCAAGGCAAGTATGCCAAGTAACTGACAACTGCAAACTTTTATCTCATTAAAACACTGTCAAATTAACCGCTCAGTCAATGGCATTGCTATGAAAGTTTACATCTGATTCACATGAGGAACGTTGATTGTTCTGGTCTTAAAAGAAGAAATCTAGGAACCATTTGTGGCATATGAAAAAAGTGTCCTTTAGCCCTCTCCTTCCTCATTGTAACTATAGGCCGAGACTTACACAAAGCCTCCCAGCCACTGTCCAAAGAAAAAATTTATCACTCTGCAGTTCTCCTGACAGGCCCTTTTTAGCCCCACTCCAGCCTTGCCAACATAGGATCTCCTTCTTGACCATTAAAGACAATTACTATGATTTTTCATACCTTAGTAAAATACACAAATCTTCTATATGAAGTCAATACTAGTGTGATACACTTTTTAAAAGAAACAACAAATTAACCATAAAAACAAAAATATCCTACATTTCTAGCCAATAAAAGTTATTGCTAAGAGGAGAGTCTACTTGACTGTCTGAGGCTCCCAAGCGACTCTGACTACTGTCATTGGTAATGGAGTGCAATATGCATTAGAGGCATTTAGAAATTCTCGGAGTTGAAGCAAAGAAACTAAAGAATCCATAAATTCTTTGGTTTAGTTTTATTCAAAGCTTTTTAACTCAGTGTAATAAATCCATGCTGAGATAGAAAAAAACAAAAGAAAACAAAACAAAAAAAAAAACAAACAGTGAATTAGAGGACTGTCTTTCCCTCAGTTATCACCTCACCTGGCAAATTACACTATGGCGATGTATTCCTACTCCCAGAAAGCTGAGCAGCAATTCAAAGCTGAATTTGTCCTCTCACAATAACTAATTCCTGCTATGACTATGACAGCAAGATTTAAAGGAAAAAAACAAACAAACAAACAAACAAAAAAAACCCCACAACATCTTGGTGTCAGATTTATTGCTCAGGACCCTGAATATGAAGATACTCATGCACACTACAAAAAAAAAAAACAAAGATAAGAGACAGAAAGCAACCATTTCTTTGCCAAGCTCTATTCTAGAATGAAGAGACATGATATCACATAACAGAAACCTGAAGATGGGAGTGTCAAGAATTGTTGTCTAGAAGAGACCTTGACAAACTGGAGAAGTGGGCCCATCTGAACCTCATGAAGTTCAACAAGACCAAGTGCAATATCCTGCATCTGAGTCGGGGCAATCGCTGGTATCAGAGCAGGCTGAGCAACAAACAGACTGAGAGCAACCCGTCAGTGAAGGGCTTGGGGTTATTCGTAGATGAAAAATCAGACACAAGCCGTTAGCACGTACATGCAGCCCAGAAAGCCAATTGTATCCTGAGAATTTGTGGATGCCCCATCTCCAGAAGCGTTCAAGGTCAAGGTGGACAGGGCTTTGACCCAAATCATTGCAAGATTGAAAGAGAGGAAGGATAATTTTTCAAAAGAGAATCCCTTGGTACTAGCATAATTTCACTACAAGCAATTCTCCACTTTCAAATATTTCATTACGTTTAGTTTTTCTGTGAGACAGATGAAACCAACAGCCATCTTTACTGTCACACATGGATCATGTAATACAAAAGGTGACAGGGGACATGACACAATCTCTTACCACAAATTTGAGATTCATCTTTTACCGTTTATGTAATATTCACAGAGGCTGACAATTACGAACAGTTTTATGTAGTTCAGCTGCACTGAACAAACAATATGAGTTAATATTTATACACTTAGACCAATGATTTATAATGACCATCCAAATGCATTATAATACTTTATGTCTTTCTACTGTAAATTCTACTTCTTTCCTCATTATCTCTGGGTGCAATTTTACAAAATCACAAATGGGCATAAGGGACCAGTTTCCTGCGGATTTAAACATTAATTATAAAAAGTAGTTGCCTAAAAACTTGAACTTATGTTTTACTATTATCAATTATTAAGTTTCAGCAAATACCACCAGAAGCAAGGTAATCTTTTTTGCATCCGAATATATGACTTGCACTTTATTTTAAAAGGCAGTATAAATTTAACTCCTAGTGTCTGTAAGATGTGGGTGAACAGAAATAAACAAATTAACCTGCAACATCCTTGCATTTCTCAGCACTGAATCTTCCCACAATGCATTTTAAAAGATAACGCTATAAACAACATCCTAACAAAACCGTATCCCTCCTCCTTTTTACCATAATGACTTGTTCAATACAGAAAAGTAAGTAACTATTTTCAGTTGTTGCAGAGGTTTATGAAAACAATTTGCTTACTTGCAGCTGAACTGAGTTATCCTGAAGACCTTCTACAATAGGAGAGAATCTATCAATGTTCTTTTCCTCTGCTGCTGCTGTTATAGCTTCCAAAATTTTTTCAAGGCTGTAAGAAATGAAAAGCATTTCCCTCAGAAAAGATATTTAAATTTGATGTTCATTTCTTTTCTGAAGAGCCATCCTGCCAAAGCATTCACCTGCCTTATTTTCTTGCGTAGAAATGTAGAAAATGTAAGCATCACTAGTTTCATTTGGAGACTTTTGTAGTCAAAGGACAACTTTCCTGGATTAAAGTGGTTAAGCTACCTTAAAAGTAATGCTAAAAATTTTTAAGCAGAAGAATGGTTGCATCACTACCTCCATTCAACCAGTACCTCCACATGTCAAAAAGAAAACTCCTATTCATATGGCCATAATAAAAATCACAGACAAAGGTATTCTGAAAACTGAAAATATAGTACCAACATTACTTTCAAATCTAAGCTGAAAATTTTGGCATTTCATTCTGATATCACTATAATTTTGAATATCATAAAAATACCTTACTATTTTTGGCTAAATACAGTACTTACATGTTTTCCTCTCCAATAATGCACATTGCAGAAAGGAGTTTAACTATATCTGTCATCATGTTGGTTTGCTTGGGATCAATTGCTTTGATGAGCAACAAAAGGCTTCTCTCTTCTCCCAAAATTCTTTCCAATCCATACTAAAAAACAGAGGAACAGTTGTAAGGAGAGTTGGAGGAAATCCAAATAACTATCATACACCTAACAAAAGATAGTGACAGTTCCCTCAAGTAAACATTCCAAATGACATCAAAGTCTGTCAAATACTTAATTAAAAAAAATTAAATGAGAGAAAAGTCCAACATTGGTCCCTTATCCTGCAATAAGGGCATATATCAGCAACAGAAGTTTACATTATTCTCTAAGTGTATTTCTGCAAAAAAGAAAGTAGCGGCAGAAAGAACTGCTGCTGATCAAAAACCTGCTTTTCCATATTGCACAGGCTTATGCCTGCTGACCATGTACATTCTCTGGCTGAACTGCAGCAATATAGATTTTCAAATTCAACAAAATCCCATACCTTATTATTCATGAAGGCTCTCAAACACTGTATAACCTTATGCTGACTCCTCTTCACAACTTTGTCCTGACTGAATAAATAAAATATTTAGTGTAACTAAATGCTGTTTACATATTAAGTTGGCAATTTTATATGGTATCACTCTTACTTTTTTGTTTCAACCAGTCTTTCCAAAATATCCAACAGCAGCCCTAGACCTTCTCGGCCAAAGTTTTCAACCCAGCTAGGGAGAAAGCAAAAAGACATTAAAAAATAAAAATAAAATTGACATTTCAAAGACTAATTACGATGAATGAAAATTGTCAGCATAAATCAAAGCAATATAACGGGATCATTTTAAAACCCAATAATCTACTCTTAACAGAAGAGCGAGAGGCATTTCATTCACTCATTGACACAATCAGAAAACCTTAAATTAAAACTTTTTCTAAAATTACAGTAGTCACTGAATTTGTTAATTTAAAAAAGTAAAGTTACTAATTATACATTCTTTGGCACAGAACTGTAATTAAAAAATCCCTGCGAGAAAGGGAAGAAAAACAAAAAATTTCTACTATACACTGTTCACAGAATCATAGAACAGTTTTGGCTGGAAGAGACCTTCAAGATCATCGAGTCCAACCTTTTCCTAGCCCTATCAACACCACTAAGTCATGTCCTTCAAAGCAATATCCACCTGTCTCTCAAACACTTCCAGGGACGGCGACTCAACCATCTCCCTGGGTAGCCTGTTCCAAAGGCTGACAATCTCTTCAGTAAAGAAATTCTTCCTAATATCCTACCTGAACCTCCCCTGGCACAATTTAAATCCATTTCCCCTCCTCCTATCACAGAACAGACCAACTACCACCTCGCTACAACGCTACAGCCCAGCAAAGGATATGCCCACCCAAACTAAGAGCAATTTCTCTAGGGCAACAGTGTCGAATGCCTTACTAAAGTCAAGGCAGACAACATCCACAGCCCTTCCTTCATCCAAGAAGTGGGTCACCCAGTCACAGAAGGAGATCAGGTTTGTTAAACAGGACCTGCCCTTCACAAACCCATGCTGACTGAGTCTGATCACCTGGTTGTCCTGCATGTGCTGCATGATGGAACTCAGGATGATCTGCTCCATCAGCTTCCCTGACACTGAAGTCAAGCTAACAGGCCTGTAGCTTCTTGGATCATCCTTCCGTCCCTTCTTACAGATGGGTGTTATACTGACTGATTTCCAGTCATCTGGGACCTCCCCAGTCTGCCAGGGCTGCCAATAAATGATGGATGCCAGTTCTTTCAGTACTCTAGGATGTACTCTACCTGCCCCCATAGATTTGTGGATATCAATGTGGAGCAGAAGGTCCCTGACCATCTCCTACTTGATTGTGGGAGGGATGTTTTGCTCCTGGCTCCTGTTTCTTGGCTTGGAGGGCTGGCTTCCCGCAGTACAGGTGTTTCTTTGATTAAAGAGCGAGGCAAAGTAAGCACTAAGCACCTCAGCCTTATCCTCATCCTTTGTCACTCTATTTCCTCCTAGGTCTAGCAGGGAGTGTAGGCTCTCCTTCTTCTTCCTTTTGTTATTAATATATTTATAGAAGCTTTTCTTGCTGTCCTTTCCTTTGAAAGCCAGATTAATTTCTAGCTCAGCTTTGGACCTTTAATTACCTCCCTGCATAACCTAACATTATCCTTGTACTCCTTGTGAGTGGCCTACCCCTTCTTCCAAAGGCCATAAATTCTCCTTTTTCCCTTGATTTTCAGCCAAATGTCTCTATTTAGCCAGGCCAGTCTTCTATGCTGCCAGCTTGTTTTATGGCAAGTGGGGATAGTCTGCTCATGTGTCTTTAAAAATTCCTTCTTAAAAAGTGTCCGGCTTTCCTGGACTTCTATACTCTTCAAAACTGACTCCCAAGGGATTCTATCAGGTAACTTCCCAAACAACTCAAAGTCTGCCCTTCTGAAATCCCAAACGAGAGTTTTACTGTCTCCCCTCCTTACATTTCTAAGAATAGAGAACTTTGTCATTTCATGGTCACTATTCCCCAGACAGCCTCCAACTGCCACATTCTCCACTAGACCTTCTCTGTTCACAAACGGGAGGTCCAGCAGGGCACCTTCCCTGGTTGGTTCACTGACCAGCTGTGTGAGGAAGTTATCATCCACACACTCCAGAAACCTCCTGGATTGTTATATCTCTGCTGTGTTGTATTCCCAGCAGATTCTTGGGAGGTTAAAGTCTCCCACAAGAACTACGGCAAGTGACCGTGAGATTTCTCCCAGTTGCTTAGAGAAAGCTTCATCCTCCTCACTGCTCTGATTGGGAGGTCTATCGCAGATTCCCTTCAGCAATAGCACCTTTATTGGCCCTTAGGCTAATCCAAACACTCTCCATCCCATCATCACTAGACTTGACTTCTGAGCTTTCATAGCATTCCTTAACACACAGTGCCACTCCACATCCTCTCCTTCCCTGCCTATACCTCCTAAAGAGCTTGTAGCCATCAATTGTGGCACTCCAGTTGTTGTTCCAGGCTCTCCTGAAAAGGTCAGAATCCAACTGTAAATCACAGAATCACAGAATCACAGAATGTTAGGGGTTGGAAGGGACCTCTGAAGATCATCTAGTCCAACCTTCATCCCAGCATACCTAACCACTACACCATAGCCTCAAGTGCTAGATCTACTTTTTTTTTAAACACCTCCAGGGTTGGTGACTCCACCACCTCCCTGGGCAGCCTGTTCCAGTGCCTCACCACTCGTTCAGTAAAGAACTTCCTCCGAATATCCAATCTAAACTTACCCTGACGCAACTTGAGGCCATTTCCCCTTGTCCTGTCATTAGTAATTAGAGAGAAAATGGCACAGAAGGAAGAAAAACCCTAAAGGAATTGCAGAAGTGTCTGCCTCAAATATTAATCCATAGAGATATCTCCAAGTATACACAACAAATTCTTAATGTTTCAACTGCTACCAAAGCTATTTTTTGGTGAGGTTAAACCTGGGCATAATGTTTCTGTATGAGAAAGCTGTTTCAAGGTCCTGTTTAGTATCACTCCAACCCTCTTAAACATTCAATGATGAAGACATTGTCAGAACATGGATTCTGTTGTGGGTGGAGTACCAATAGTTTCTGGGCATTCTTTGAATTACTATTTTAAAAAAATCTTAAGCTGACAAAAATCACTTGTCATGCATTAACAAAATAGTCTTTTATGTAAAGAGGAAGCTTCCATCCTGCAGCATCAGAAGTTCATCATAAAAATGATGAGAATTAGTCAAATTATTCACTACATTCACTTGACTTGTATTAAAACAGAGGAAACAATAGAGAGGCTCTGCTTCGTCTATTTGCACATCATTGCACTGTGGGTAAAATTTTTTTATTATTACTTTTGATTAGTAACCAGAATAGTTAGATACTCCTATAGTGCTGGGACCTTTCTAGTGATAAATAATAAACAATTCTGTTGGAAATAACACAAGGAAGATGCAACAGGTCTTTTGAAATACATAGTCTTCCCAGTCATAGGATAGGACTAAACAGTTCTTCATGTCTGCTACATACAGAACTGTAATGGACTTAAAATTATATGAAGAGAGAAGACCAGATCGTTCGATTGGTTTTGGTATAACTGGCCACATCTGACCTAAAGATGATACCACCAGCCATTTCTTAGGACATTTTCTGTTAGACAACTGTGCGCAGTGACTTCATGATCATCCAGCAGCTGAGGATGCCAAAAATCATCAAGTGCCTAAAACATCATTGTATTACTACTGCTCTTTCCTCTGCTTCCCCAAAAGAGCAAAGTTTAAACTATCCAGAGCAAACACTCAGCTTCTTCGTCAATTCTACCAAACACCAACCTATCAGTGCCCATATTTTCAAATTATTAAAAATATCCTCTTAATGAAAAGAGCTAAAACTGTTGCAGTTATTATATAAAAGGAGAAGAAATAGATAGATAACTAGTTATCTGTAATACTATGTACAGCTAGATCACTGAACCACTTTTTAGAATTATGTTAGCAACTGGGATACAACACCTTATTTATTTACCTGAAGAACAGTAACCAAGATCAGTGGATGGATACCTTTTCCTTTTGAGGCTTTCTTTATATTGATGGAAAATAAATACTACTTTTTGCAGTACGACATAGATTTCAATGCATTCTCCTAAGTACCAAGATCAAAGTACTCACTCAATATCATTTGAATAAGATTTTACAAAGCCAACTAATTGAAAACAACACTGTAGAACCAGTTCTCGCATTAGAAACTGAAGTGTCAACAAGATCAAAAAGCTGAAGTTTATATAATTGGAAGAAAGATGTATAATTGGAAGTATAATTGGTAAAACAGGAAACACCCCTAAATTATATATTGTCAGAAAGATCACAGCCCACAAATGTGAAGGAATGTCAGGCTAGATCCAATCTAAATTTAATTTTCATCCTGTTAAAAAAGCATATGTTTATTCTTAGGTATTATACATGTACAAAATAAAATCCCAAAGCTTCATTAGTTTCTTATTGTCTCTATCACATGTGTCCAACTTGTATTCTCTATCAAATGTCTCAAGTATAGACCAACAACATTCTCTCGTAGCTGGCCTCCACATTCTTTATTCTGATCCCACTTTTCCACCTCCCTCATCCCTTCACACCCTATCACATTGTACGGTGCTGTCAGGTAGAACCAGCACCTCACAGAGACCATGAATTTTGATTTGGTTTGGTTTGGAGGGGTCAGGGTGGTTAACTTCTCTTGGTGTGTGGGAAAGGGACAAAGGAGATCACATACAAAAAGATGAAACTCAAATGTCAACAAAAAACTACCTAGATGTATCAAAAACCGAGGAGACAGATTGTTCTAAACTCAAGTTGTCACACATTTCATATAGTTTATGTTACATCAATGTTAGTGTAAATAAAAAAAATAAATCTTTGGGATTGTGGGTTGTTGGTTGTTTTTGTGGATTTTTTTAAATAAAGGAGAATCAATACTATATCAAAAAGTAGCTACACACTTCTGGAGGAAGTATATCTTCCACAGAACCCTCTGTAAGAACAAATTCGGTTTATGTAAAACATCTTGCTTCCCAAATGAACCATTACAAATTCTAAATAAGACAATCCAATAAAAACCAAAATTAATTGAAGGAAAGAAGCACCCACATAGAAGACCCACATTAACAACTCTGACAAGCCAGATGCAGAAAGAAGAAAATTGCCTACTTCTTTTATAGCCACGTCCCATTAAAAGCATCCTCAACATTTCAAATCCGTTATTTTGAACAAAACCCAAAACTGTTTCCCAAAATCATGTATTCAACCACTGGCCTAAGTAGGAACTCTAAAAAAAAAAAGTTGTAAATAGAGTAGAAAAAGATATAATTTAATAAATCCAGAATTCACAAATCAACCTACAGGAATCAAATAGAAATTAAGCATAAAGATTAGTATGAGGGTTGAAGTTATGATTAATGAGGTTAGCCTTTTTTTTTTAGGAAAAAAAAAAAAAAAGCACAGGTCAACTAATGCTGTTTTCTCTTCTGTATAGATAAATCCCACAGATACAGCAAATAAATTACTAGAAGGCAGTACTGAAGAAAGTCTTCACATAAAAGTGTCTATGTTTTATGGCTAACTTAAACCAAGGTGCCCATCTCCCATTATTGTTCACTCTGACAAAGCAAAATATTAAAGAGTTAAGGGAATATTTCAAAAATTAATTAATAGAAGCTTTTGACTGTTCAGCACAAGAAAACAAAGTGAACTGCTCTGCACTACACTTGTTTTACAGTCTCTTAGCATTAACTTGGGCAGATCAATGAACTCTACTAAACAACAGATCTACAAAAGATATATAACCAGTGGGGGGAAAAAAAAATGTACAAACATTCACTAATATATATACATTCAATAACTGGAAAACCTTTCATTATGCACATCTGCAGATCCATTAATTTTAATCCGTTAAGAAATAAGAATAAGACTAATCTTTGCAATATGTATTAATGACGTTACCTGACAGGATTACTAGTCAAGGACACACGGAGAGATTCTAAGCAAGTGACTAGCCTTTCATCTGTTGACCCAGATTTTAATTCCTGAATAAACTCTTGAGGTGAAATCTTCCGACTGTTCTTTAGACTTCCCTGAAATACAGAAAATACATTCTTTTTTTTTATTTGGCACATATAGTACTTGAATAGATTATTAATTGCTAACCTTTCTGTTCATTTCTCTTCCTTGAAAAAATAGGGAGGAAAGAAAATATATAATTTAGTCCTAAACCTGTAACTGTTTGTTGTCTACCTACTATATATGCTAAATGCTGACTAAATTTTTTGTGAATTTGTGAAAAAATTTATAACCAGTAGTTAAAAGCAGCAGGCATCAAATGCAGAGGTATATCATGCACACTCGATGAAATATATTATTTTTGTAACGAAGGGATGCTCTTTCTGCCTTGCAAACATCTTCATTTTAAATATTCAGCAGAAGAAAGAAGACAATCCTGAGGTGCTCTGAAGAGAGCATGAGTCTAGAAGGGTGACTGGAGCCATGGGAATACAAAGGGAAGAACCAGCACACCAGAAGAGTACTCAAGCTGTTATTGCAGTAACTTGAGTTCTTGAAGATAATGTTGTAAATTGCTTTTCCCTTAAAGGTCCTTAAGATGAGGAGTATATGAGACTGGGATTATAAAAACAGACTGGCTTTGGTTCCAAGGACTAAAGCAAAAGAATTTAAAAAAAAAAAAAAGAAGAAACAAGAGACTTCTTTAAAACCACTAAAGTTCTAAAGACAAATCCCAGCTCCTCATTTGTTGTATTTGGTATCTGTAGGAATGCAGTGCAACACAAATACGACAATTGATGCAACAACATAAGGACACTCACACAACCTCCAGGTTTGGATTTTGCCTTGCTTTTTGGGTTTTGTTCTTTCTGGCAAATAGGGAAGCAAATGGGGACATGGAGAACACAGATACAAAGGCAAATGCAACGGCAAGTCAATGCAGCACTGCAAAAGCATTTTTCTGGAAGTAATATACTTTCCATTCAAAGTTATATAGGTTCTTAGACTCTGGCTTTGACTCCTTATTGCATGTGTGGCGTCAAATGTTGCTTAAAATAAATTCAAGATATTAAGGACTTTTCTGAAGAATATATAGTATCCACCGTTTTAAACAAAGCAGTGATTGCACCAAATTAATGAAGGTCTACAATTTGCATTTAAATCACAAAATCTAAGAGACATTAACACTGTTCTTAAGAGTATCCTCCTCCTTTGACAAAATCTCCTTTGACAAAATTTGTAGGTGGTGGAAAATAGTAAGTCTATACCACCTGATATCCATTTATGACATTAAAAAGGATATACATCATTTCTACCAAACATATCTAAATTTAAATATGCTCTATAAAACATATCTAAATTCAAAAAAAAGAGGCATACAATGGCGTATACAACCTATATTTGACTTAGTTCATTGGAAAGACTCCCTTTTTTGAGAGTAGAAGCACAAATATTCTGGCATGTACACTAAATAGAGTTACTAAATAATACTTGATAATCTAGTGGGTTAAGTCAGGAGTTGAAGAATAGACTTGCAATGCAATAACAAGTTGAAATTACTGACTGTAAATGGTGAGGCAGTCTTACTATGCTATCATACAGAGCTTCCTATTTTCTTACTTTGGTAGATCCTCAAGAAGTGGCGAAAAACATAATTTTCTCCTCCTGAAACAGAAGATGAGGAAACAGTTCCTAGCAGAGAGGTGAAGTTAACAACTGGAAAGAAAAAGACAGACCAGACTGCTCTACTGCCATTCAGAGGGACTTCAACAGACAGGAGGAATGAGCAGAGGAATTGCAGGGAGTTCCACAGCAGGAAATACTAAATCTTGAACCTTGGGAGGAATAATCCCATGCACAACACGTGTTGAGGCCAACCAGAGGGAAAGTAGGTTTACAGGGAAGAAAATGGGGGTCCTGGCAGGTGACAAGTTGACCGTTGAAGGAGATGATCCTTCCCCTCAGCTCAGCAGTGGTTAGAAACATCTGTAGTATTATGTCCAGTTTTGAGCTCCCTAGAATGCAGGAGACATGGACATACAGGAATGAGTCCAGAAAAAGCCGTGGACACAATTAAAGGAGCATCTGTTGTACACAGAAAGGTTAACAGAGACAGGATTGTTTAGCCCCCTTTTAGTCCTATCAGTAAAAGGACAAGAGGCGCAACCTAAAATAAAGGAGTTTTGTTAAACGTAAGACAAACACAGATTTCCCCAGGCAGCTGGTCCCTGGAACAGCCCACCCAGGCAGACTGTACTCTCTTGGAAAAGGGACTAGATAAGGCACTGGAGAAGATGATCAGAGGAGGGCCACAAAGATGATCAGAGGGCCTAGAGCAGCTCCTCTGTGAAGACAGGATTAAGAGTTGGGATTGTTCAAGCTGAAGAGAAGACTCTGGGAAGACATTTTAGCAGCCTTCCAGTACTTTAAGGGGGCCTATAGGAAAGATGGGGAGAGACTCTATGTCAGGAGGTGTAGTGATAGGATGCGGGATAACAGTTTCAAACTGAAAGAAAGTAGATGTAGAATAGATATTAAGAAGAAATTCTTTTCTGTGAGGGTGGTGAGACACTAACACAGGTTGCCTAGAGAAGCTGTGGATGCCCGCTCCGTGGACGTGTTCCAGGCCAGGCTGGATGGAGTTTAGAGTAACCTGGCCTAGTGAGAACTGTTCGGGCCCATGGCAGGGGGGCTGGAACTACATGATCTTGGAGGTGATCCCTTCCAAGCCAAACCATTCTATGTCTCTATAATCTCCAGAGGTTTCTTCCAGTCTCAGTTATTCTATTCTACAAATTTACTGTCTAAAGGGAACCGGCAACAAGGGTTTCTGCCTGGTTATTCAAGAGTTTATATACCAAGTACATCCATCCTGTTACAACAATCCCCAAACATTTTAAGACAAGCAAATATATACCCCTGAGGCATAATCAAGGGAATTTGAGTTACAACTGTGATATAAGGAGGAAATTGTTACAACTGTGGTGTAACAGGCAAGCAGGGCCATAGCTGAATGCATATGCAGCAGATACAGTCCTCTGTGCAATCTCGGAGCTTCGCAGCTGGTCTCTGCAGAGATGAGCCAATGGACTGATCAGGGACAAGATGACCAAATAAACTCTTAACAGTTTTCATGACAAAGTATTTAGTTAAATGGTAGAGGAGAGCTCCAGTTAGAAAAAATTAGCAAGTCCCTGAAATTCTCCTGGAAGTTCCTGCCATGTATAGACCAATTGACAAGCACTACTTTTACACCTAAGCCTATGGGTTAATATCCTGGATGGAGAATCTGTCATTTCCAGTGACTTCCCCCAGCAGTTCTTGCTCTGATACTGACCAAGCTGGATGTAACTAAGATACTGATAAATAATCAGTAAAATTGCTTTCTTTTGATGTTATGACCATTAAAAAATATTTTGGAATAATTTAATATAATCAATATCAGTGTGTGCACTGGAAAGGTCACACAGGACAAGCCCAGCCTGACTATAAGAATTCATTACAATGACATTTCAGAGTCTCATCTGACACAACTGAAGAGTGTCACAAGCAATGGAGACTCAAGAAGAACATCCAGACCACCCTGCTACAGACTCGGATCCACACCTGAACATTACCCTGTGCAAAAGATGCCAATAAAGTGCGAATGGCTGCACAACATACCCGCAGTACCAGGTACAACTTATTTGTAGTTACACCAAGGTTCTGCAAGATACGGAGAGTAAGATACATCTGCCGTGCTTAAATGAGAGCTGCATTTGGTATCAATTTTGAAACTGATTATATTAGCTACATTTCAGCATGGGAAAAGCTGCTTAAGTTCAAAATGCTCGAGTTAACTGAGAAGCAGGAAATATCTTGAGGCATCAGTGCCTCTAGAAATTTAATTGCTCAACTGAAGAACAACTGGTCTGTGAGCAGATGCGGTATGAAGTCAGCATTAATTAACTCAGTTAAAACATTACAAGGCAGTAAGCTGCACAACAAGAACAAAATCTTGTGAAGAAAACTCACTTTAAAAACCCAGTCTGTGTGTGTTCAACATACAGGACAGTAAAACTTATGGCAGAGTAACATCACAGCAATGCTGCTCCAAAACAAGGAAACAGATTTTTAAAACTTTTCGGGGCTGCAACATTTTCGTAGGTGTTTATAGAGCAGTTAAGAATGTGGCACTGTTTCTAACCTGAAATAAACACAATACATACAAACTGCTACAAAAACACATTGGCCATAAGAATCTCTAATAAACAGAATCACACTGCTTTTTGTAGATGAGAATTCACACTTGCATAACAGCTTTTAAACACAACTGTTGTTCCCTTCTCCAACTGTTTCCTTTTAAATACGACAATGACATAACAGCAAAGAGCATTTTCATTAAAGATTTATAAGCCATGATAGTTTAAACAATGTGTGATATATATCTCTAAGATAATGTTGTTAAGGGAAAAAATTAGGCTCCATCTAAACACTATACATTACAAGAAAACAAGAAAATACCAGCAAAATAATGAAGTAATTGAGCAGAATTATCCAAGCATGCAATTTTTGCTATTGTTCAAATTTTCAGTAAGTACTACTAGTATCCCAAACCCCAAGACTGTTTATTCTTAGCAATTTTTCTACAAGGAGCACCCTGAACATGTTATAAAGAGTGATGATAACACCATATCTAAACATATACAGAAATATATACAGAAGCATGCTTTCAGCCAACTGTTTTAGAAGTCTCTAAGCAAAGTGGAGTGAAATGAGCATTGGAGGATGCACATCAGTGGAACTTCAGTTATTTTTAAGTAACTAAGTCCTTAAGCGACCGATTCCTTCTAAACATTACCCACATACACAGAGGTAGATCACGGTATTCTATACACAAATAAGCACCTGAGCACAACCACACCAAACCCAGTAAAATTTCTAGATGCATCACTAAGAGATGTGCTTTGTGAATACTGGAAAGGAGTTGTGCATTTCTAAGAAACAGAAAAAAAAACCTGATACCGAAGTCAATGATGAAGCTTTGACTATAGTGGAGCCCATTTTTATCACCATTTGCTACTTCATTTTCAGTGATTCATTAGAGGCAAAGCCTCTATTCTTCATATTAATATTTTTTATAATGAACATCTTTCACTGCAGCTTATAAACGAATGAGATCATGCCCTTCAAAAACTTTGTCTATGAGAAAATTTAGTTAAAAGAATGTAACATTTTCTGTCTAATAGGAAAATAATGTAAAAATTAAGTCATTTTTTGTGTACTTCAGAGAAATTTACTTACAGACTTTGAAGCAGTGCTGATATATTGCATCACCATTTCTTTTTTGGTATTGAAATCCTTTTCTCTTAATGGCATCTTCTTGTCTTCATTTAAATTCATATCTTCCTAGAATGAAAGGAAAAAAAAGCAAAAACAAGTTGTAAAAGTAGTCCAGAAACATAGCTGTTTAACTATGAAACTGATTTAAAAACACACAAACATATGAACTTGAGCAACTGAAAGCTGTTATACAAGCAACTTTTCATAAGTTAGATGTTTCTCAAACCCACAAAAACCTTTATCCATCTTTCCTAGCAACTCAGACTAAAAGAACAGTCAATTACGGCAGTACAAAAGAGTATCACAATGCAACCATTATTAGCATAATCTTGTCTTAAAAATCACCTACAGTTTCACACACACACACACACAAACCTACAGAATAGTGTTATTTAACACTTCCTAAAACATTTATACATGTATTCAAACTGGTCTCTTACAAAGATCTTTTTAACAATATATCAATTTGTCCTATAATCCTGTTCCTCATTCCATAAATACTTAACTCTGGGCTGCGGAATCTGCTTTGTACTGAAAGTAGCTCACAAAATATTCACCTTTGCAATAGCTAAGGCCCAAATTCTCAGTAAATTGATAATTAAATCAACACCCTTGATTGTTAATAAAAGCCCATCACAATTCATTCATGCCAACATAAACTCAGAGGTCAAAAAGAGCAGATGCAGAACTCCGTTCAAAGCCACGCAGTCACTATTCATTGACATTTCTGACATGGAGACTTCTACCGTCCCCGCTTAGAAATGTTCTGATCATTGTAATCACTTCCACATCTGTGAGAAGTAACATTTCCTATCATAGGAGGTTTCTTTTGGTTTTTTTTATTAAGAAAAAAAAAGCTTTAAGAAACAATTTAGGCACACACATATAAGCACATACAGCATTACTATGATCGCACAAGCTTAGCAAGAATTACTGCAGTTATTTTCAGCCAAGACTCTAAAGGTGAATCCTGACCTGCCTTGGCAGGACCAATGCTACAAAATCAGTGGATGACAAACTGGATATTAAAGCAAGTCTTCCAGCAGTTTTCATGCTGAGTAGGACAGAATCAAGCATTGTTCCTAGAAACATTTAGAGTTCTGTATAAATCTGAGCTGTAAGAAGACACTGTAAAAAAATGCTTGACCTCTTAAGCTGAACTTCTTCAAAGTACAATTAGGGCAATTTTGCATAGATTCTGAATTTTTCCACACACATATGTTACTGTTTCTTTTCCTTAAGGGCTAGAAAATTTCCTCACTTCAGTCTAGTATGCATTTAAATTATTACTTATTATTTAGTATTATTAAATTCACATTTTATTATTATACTATGCACTGCATTTATAGTATCAGACTTGTATATTTGATTATATATATATATGATTATTTGATATTTTTAGTATCAAATACAGGGTGCATGCTGTGAAAAGTTTTTTCATTCAAGCAATAATAATACAGTCTTCTGCCTCCTTGCAGCAAGTCTGCATATTGGTGCCACTTCCTACACCTGCAGGTAACCACAAAAGAACTGGAAGAAAGGAGCTTTGCATGCTTCAATTTTTTCTCATAGTTTTGTTCCTCAAAATATTGCATTCCTTTGATCAAGAATTTCATAGAGAAATTATCTCCTTATGCTCAAACCAAAATTCTATCAGTGCACAAGAACACACATATTCCTGAATATTTTGCAAGTTCCCTCATAATAATCAAATATGAGGGACATTATCTTGAAAGGACATGATGCATTTTTTAGCTTTTATTAGAGGAAAGTAAATCAAGAAACTACTATAATTTACTATGTTCGGAAGCCTAGTATCATGGACTCAAATATCCACACTAAATTAAAAACAATGAAATTTAAAAAACAGGGTTAAATACACATACATTAAAACCATTGTTGTGATCACATATTACACGTGACAAGGTAATTTTCTTCCAAGGTAAGTAAAACGGCGGAAAAATTTTGGTGTGTGCGTATACCATTTGGAAAAAAGTGGAAGATATTGGAAGTTACCTGTCTGTTATCAAAGCTTACAAAAGTCAATGCAGATTTTTTAAGATGAGAAAGAACATAATCAATCGCAGTAGTGTCTTCAGAATTTCAAAATCAAAAGCCTAAAGTAATCATCTGCTCCCAGAAAGGGTACATAAGGGCTGTTAAGTGATCAGATGGAAAATTTAAAAGTTACCCAAGAAATCAATCTACATGTTTCAATTTACTAGTCAAGCATTTAGCAGTTAAGCACATAAGTACCCACGACTTTGACAATTCATTAATGAATTCTGACACTGATATATGGGTTTAGACAGAAAGATTTGGGAAGTGCTAAAATGCTTGTAGAATAAGAACCAAAAAGTAAGTTCTTTTCAATTTCCTTCTTTAAATGCTTGTTTCAATAACAAATTCTTTCAAAGCCAGAAGAATACTGCAACTTTAAACTCTCGACAACTGCTCAAAAACCTTTATGTCTTATCCAAGACATTTCTTAAGCTTTAAAATGACGGGAGAGGGAAAACGATCGAAATCAAGTCAGACTGCCAAAAAATACAACAATCTTAGTGCCCCCTCAGCCTTTCATTTGTTATGTTGTCACAAGTATTTCTCATTCTATGCATTATTTCTGTTTCATTAATTATCTTCTAAATGTACAATATATTTATGATTATTCTTATTGACAGGCAACACATCTACAGAGATATGCACATGACAACTCATACTATAAATTACTAGAATCAAGTCCAGCTTGACATTATCAGATTTTTATTTTTTTTTCCTGGAAGTTCCAATAAATTTTTTTTTCAATGCTGTGCCTCAAGATTCCTTTCCACAGGGATACAATTGTATAACAACACTGGCTTCAAATAAAAACACATTTTATGTGTATATTTAATAAGGGTAGCTATATTTTATTTAATATTTAAATTGCATTTAAAACCTATATAATCAGAAATGTAAGAACACTGAAACCAAATTATTCCTCTTAAAGTTACACAAAAATATATGGCTAAGTCTTTCTCGATGTTTTCCAAGAGTTATCATGCCTTCAGTGAGGCATCTTCAGTATCTTGCCTGCAATATGCTACAGGTTGTCTTTTCAATAACAATATTGAAATGCATGTGTATTCTGCCTCAGGGGAAAGAAAGAAAAGCTTTTCACATTAGCCTGTAGCAACTGCAAATTCATTGCTCTGTTTAAAGAAGTTTTGCACTTCCCAGACTTGCTTTTTTAAATTTTCTGTAAAATAATTTATGAATTGCATAAGAGGAAACAAACATCTTGTTTTTCCTTAAAAGTTAAATTATTTTCTCTTATCACATTTAAAAAACCAAAGGTGGGGAAAATAAGAAAGCTATCAGTACAAACTACATTCATTAATCCTAGATATAACAGCAGGTTTATTTATAGGAAATATTCTGTCTGTATTGTGCATTAAAAAGTAATTTTCTTTGTTGTTAGTTTCATCAAATGATGCATCATTATAGCAATTGATTTATACAGATTAGAAGTATTCAGCAGTACAAGGAGCATGTCAGATATGTCTTAATTTATAAAATATTTCAACTCCATTCTTTTATTTCCTTTTAAATCATTTGAAGTTATTCTACAGGTGAGCAATACCTCTTTGGAAAATAAGAATAAGTCATTTCAAGGGGATATTTTCCTAATTGCATCCACAGAAATGAAAGAAGCTAAATGACAGTTAATTATTGTCTGGTTTTACGAGCTCTTTGATAATTTTTGCTATTGAAACCACACAGGATGCTACCGCATAAACAGTTGGGAGAAGGAGGCAGTATGCATCAGGGAAAACCTAAGATATAACGTAATACATTCAGTGAAACTTCAGAATTTAGAAACTACTCCCTTCAGTACTAACCAATTGACTATATTTCATGCAAAATTAGCTCTAAAAGCCTAGCTATAACCTTCAAATTGTTCACCACCTCCCCAAATCATTTAATTTGATCAGAACACCAAACTAGAGGCTACAACATACAATTAGCTCTGTAATACAGTGTGACTAAACTAGCTTTATTCCAGTCCATTCAAGTGTGGATAATCTGAAGAATCCTTTCTGTTTCACATGTTACAGCTAAAATAACACAGATAAACTGTCTTTGAGAAACTGCTTTAAGTGCTTTGTTATTCAATTAAACTAGAAAAGCAAATTATCCAAGATGTTATCATTACTTTAACATGTTTTTGCAAAGTACTTATAAAATTGGAATTACTTGCTTCAGGATCCATGGATATAAGCATTTCTGTTTTACCTACGCATGCAGTAGTAACTATGTTTCTGAGGATTTATTGAAAGTTTCCATTCTTTTATGGTACAGCCTTAACATGACATATTATCCTATACTGTTGGACGGTGGGGAAATACAACCTACACTTACATAGTAGGGAAGCATCCCTTCAAGTTTTACTTTAAAAAAAAAAAGACAACCCTCCACCCACACTCTTCTACTTCCAAACATTTGAGCAACTATCATTCACAGTGAAATTTCTTAACAGAAGTAAAAGGTATAACAAGGTATACCATGAAAAATGGACCATGGGAGAACAAGTATAAATACAGAAGTTGATAACACAGTAAATTAAGTCTTCCCCTTCATCAGTTTAAACATGAAAATCCTGAAACCTATCATGTAGTCGTAGCTCTCAACAGTTCTACAAAAGCATCTGCAATACTAAACCAATATTATTGAGTACTAGGAATTACAAATTCCATGCAGGAATTCATCTAAGAGCAAATTTAATTTCCTCCCCATTCCAGCCTCTGGTAGGCCCTTTGTGTTTCAAGAATTACTTGTCACTTGCTGTGAGGCAGAGAAAGAAATTGTAATCTAGGCATCGCTCTCGTTGTTAATGTTCTCTTGTGCTTTTCAGATCACAGTCACTCTGTTCTCTCATGGCCGTTACATGTTTAGTTTTCAATTGCCCAAAATGTCATCATCATCATCATGACAAAAACACCTCACCCTCTTGAAGTGGTACCAATGCCACATGATCCTTCCAGCAAGTGACTGCAGCACAGTAATGATGACAACTAAAGAATGAAACAAATTTGAGATTGCACATGCAGACAAATTTCCTTTGGAGGCAAGAACCTTAAGCCTTTTTTTGTGCAAGAGTGACATGGAATATAAATTCAGAATAAAACCCTGCTGTGACATTCAAAAGAGTAAAACCCTTTCATGTAAGTTTCAGGTCACCTTGAAAGCATGCAGGATTCCCCATTTCTTGTTTCTCCTTAAAATCCCTTGCATAATCTCTCTTCTAATAATCAGAAACCTTTAGTTTCCATTTTCAATATATCTGGAACAAAATCTCAACAAAATAATTCAAAGTGTTCATTCCCTGAGAAACATTTTAAAACACACATAATTACAACTCACAACAACATCAACATTAACAATTCAGGTAAAGATCAGAACACATGTACAAAATGCGGCACCTGTCAGTTAGCCATGTGGTCATTCTGTAAGTAAAATAAATCATCATAAGACTCTCACCATCATTTTTTCAAATAGCGCTATGATTTCTCTTTCCGACAAAGGTTTTGGAGCAAAATCCTCCGCGTCCATAGGTGTGGATGACCAGTCTGTAGAATGTGAGTGCTTCATATGTGGCAGAGGAGGTCTTTCCTTTTTACTTCCTGGAATCCTTATACTGGCAAATCTGTCCAACTGAAAACAGAAAAGGTATAACGTATCACATACTGCTTCCATTCTATTCAACCCTAATTAAGAAGGGTGTTCTTGGAAGCTAAACATTCTTATTTTTCTGAGGTAACTTGCTGTTATTCAACTGCCTTATTTTAAAGCATTTTCCTAAAGATACATATAATGGTCACTTGCCTTAGCACTTAACAGACCAGAATCCCATTATGTTATGAAGAAATAACACAGAACATGAGAATTTTACAGAAAGTCTGGAGGAAAATCCATTTAAGAAGAGTTCTTCCCAGCCATTACATGTACAATATGAAAAAGAAGGCTTATTTATCAAAAACATGTTTTG
The DNA here is from genome assembly GCF_000703405.1 of Apaloderma vittatum. NCBI lineage: Eukaryota > Metazoa > Chordata > Aves > Trogoniformes > Trogonidae > Apaloderma > Apaloderma vittatum. The sequence continues at coordinate 40,678 of NW_009709675.1, forward strand.
AATTGGTTTTTGTAACTCTGAAACAGCTGTACATCTGACACTGTAACAGAATATACATATATGCAAAGAAACTATTTTTTATTAAAAAACAAGTTAGTATAACTAAGACACTGTTTTATTTATTTTCCGTTTGCATTACGTTATTCAAAACAGTGCCTTTCTGTACTCCGTTATTTACAAATTCATGTTGGAGAAGCATAAAAACCACCAGCTCCTTTATTAAAGTTAAGTAGGATACACTTATGGTTTCATGAAAAATCCTCAGGACTTCGCACCAACATGAGACAATAACTCTGATTTACCCTTTCAAGAGCCAGATGTGGTTTGGGTTGTGGCGTGTTTCTTATACTGCTTTGATATTTATTTTCAGTAAAGATTTACTAAGGGAAATTTTAAACATTTTCATTATTAGAGCCTGTGTGGTTTAATGTATATGGGCAAGGACCAACAACGCAAAAACACCTGACATACTCAATGGGATACGCTAAATCTTAATTGTCTCTGCAGCAGCCTTTTGAACAGATGTTAACAGCAGCATTACACTTGTCAACACAGAAGAAAATTATGCAGCATTTGATGAACAGGAGATTTTTGGACAAGATTTCAACCATATCAACAGACTTACAGCTTTGAAATAGTATGCAAAAATTTTCAGAGACTTCAATATATCTTGAAGATAAGTATCTTGAGATATCTTTTAATAAATACATCAAAGTTACCAAACTAAATGACAACTAAAATTATTATAGCATCTGTGGAATTAAGATCAAACGAGAGCAAAGAAAATTAGCAGCAAAAATTGGGTACAAGTGCTCCACTATAGTCAGAGCAAGACTTGACCATTAGACATCCACGCAGAGAGGTTTGGAGGTAAAAAAGACTCTAATTCTTCCCGTTCATACTTAAAAAGGAACAGTTTTCGGAACACAGACTATAAGCCACTCACATACAGATGGCTGTCGAACATGCAAAAGCAGAAAATTAATCCAGCATAAACATAAAAGAGCTCAGCATAGATGACGGAGCCCTTCAGTGTTACATCAAACCAGCAGGCAAATTAAAAAGTACACTGTAATTACATAGGCAAGACCCAGGGAGAACTAGAGAGCAGTTTCCCTTCCTGCTTTAAAATCAAAAGTCTATGGTAAGCATGGGGGAGGTGAAGCCCAACTGCAAACTACAGCGACTAGATTGGAATCCTCAATACGTATATATATAAATAAATCACATAATATCAGATTTTTCTTCTCAAACAATGGGTTTCACAGAGCACCAATGAAAAGCAGCACACCTGCTCCAAAGAATGAGCTAGCCTGCAGCTTCTCCATGCCCCACTGTTCACTGTGAAGTCTGTAACCTAAGCAGCAAACCATTATATTTGAATATTCTTTGTACACAGACTTGAAGCAGGAGTAGATGGAAGACACTTTGGCTGAATATTTCGGACAGTGGTTCAGCCAGCAGAGAACTGACTAAATTAGTCTTAAGAGACCTGTGCCCTACACTCCTTAGCCCACCACTCCTGAAAAATCTCAGCGCCTTCCTTTTGGTTCATGTTCCCCAAGTGTCCCGCCTTCCTTCCTCTGTGCCACACAGCAGTAGCAATTGCAGTCCTGGCCAGGTAGGGCCACCTCAAACTCTGCCATGAAATACTGTAGGAGACCAAGTGGCCTGATGATACCTTTTGCCGACCCACATGTTCCTCTGAAGAAAATGACTGCTTGCTCAGTGGGTGCGGAACCACAAAGACTGCCCAAGAAGCCCAAGACCACCCAAGAAGCCCAAGACTGCCCAAGAAGCCCAAGACTGCCCAAGAAGCCCAAGAAGCAGCAGCTGTGGGAAAGCTAAATGCAGCAAGGAGAGATCAGTGACCACCACCACCACAATCAAGACCAAAAAGACTTGCCCCCTCATGCCTGTAAGGAGCATGGCAGCTAAGTTACATAGGAAGCAAGGCAAATTCAAATAAACTTTCAACAGGGGCTTTCAAAAGCGTCATCATTGAGGGATGAGAATAAAAGTGGACACCAAATAGCATCGGTGGGAATTTCTGGATGAGCACTCCTAGATAGTGAAGACTCTCTTCAGCTGGATCACTGCTGGAACCTGGACCAGCAATTCATTTCTATCTTCCTCCTCTCTCTCTCTGGAGAGGCAAGGCAAACCACCTTCAACACCGAGAACCTTTTGTGAAAAATAAAGCCTTTGCAGATTAAAGGACCTCTTGTGTTTTATGTGCTCTATTCCAACCAAGGGAATCGGCAAATCAGAGTCACTCAAAAAACGTGACATGACAAACACCCAAGGCAGTCCCAGAGCTACTCTTGCTCCACTAGCAACAGGCAGCACCAACTCAGAGATGAGAGCCCATTCATCCTTATAAAAGGATATTTCCCTTCTTGATTCTTTTAGATTATGCTTTGATTTTGAGCTTCTCTTGCACACTAGACTGTATGGCAGATGCTTTGTAACGTTCCAGATTAGGCCCTAACATTCATATTCCCCATATTCACCAAATCCTACACCACTTGTCCTAGAGGAGGGGAGCACACACTTAGAATAAATTTGATTGGGAAAAAACATATAAGACAGAGGGAGATACTAGGATTATAAACACATTTAAACACATCAAACGAATTACTTGAAATTATTTAAAACAATGCAGTTTAAAAATAAGATTTCAACGGGAATTCACAAGTCCCGCAGAGCAGTAAAGTCTGTGTATTCTACATACACTTCTCTTTTTGAATTATACATTGATAGTGCTTAAAAAAAAAAAAAAAAAACACCTCTCAATATTCCATAGAGGTGAATAATTTCATGGTCCACAGAAAGCACTCTACAGAAAGAATACAAATTTCATTGCTTAGTTGTAATGAAAACTACCTCTGACGCTGCCAGCAATCCACGTGCATAGAGGAGGAAACGGCAAAAACATAGTTCAATAATCTTCCACATTACATTAAAAACATTTTAAATTCAGCTAGCCAATAGGGAATATCTAAAGTTAGTTTTGATACAAAGTGTCACTACAGTTTAAAGCAGGTTGAACCTTCTATCTTTTCTGAATATGTCTGCCCTATTTTTGTATTTATTTTATCAATAAATACATATGTAATTATACAAGAACAGTATTATAAGATAATAATTTTCTGAAAGGGACAAACTTTTCATTTAAGGTCTCATTAAAATTAACCGAGGAATAAACAGTGCTTCATATGGTCTTGACACAAAGTATTTCCACAGCGAAGTACCTTCAAAATTCTCCAAACTAGTATCTGTTTTAATGCTCTGATGGTATTCGAGAGTATATTATCCAGCGTTAAAAGTTCAAAGGCAATAAGGATTGAGAAGAAAGAGTGCAATTAAATACTTCTAGGTACTCAAAGGAAAAGTTAGATTTTTTTTTTTTTTAATACATTATGCAAACACATAACTGGGAAAGTCTAACCACCTCATTACTTCAAACAACAAACTACCGTAAGAGCAATGTTGGTCTAGTTGCTTGGTGTTGTTTTTTTTTCAAGTAGAAGAGAAGGGAAAAGATAAACAAAAATTAACTAGGACAGCAGAAAAGCTATGAAAGATACAATTCACACGGTTCTCATTCCTAAGACTAGATTCCCTACAAGAAAAGGCATGAAGAGTCCTTTCTCATAAACTTGAATGTAAAACAATAAGATGTTTGCATATAATTCAGCTTTTATGTCTTTATACCTCCTACCACCAGAGGCTGGAACATCTATAAAGCTATGTACTTCATATTGCCAGTTTGCATTCTCCATGCGACAAAAAAAGCAAGGCAACTGAAATGAAATTTTATCATCAGAACCGAAACAGAGTGAAAAATGAACTATGGTCAAATGCGAACATGAGTTACCATTTTTCAATACCATCTTACATTTACCATCCCAAAGACCTTCATGGAGCCTTGGTAGAAGCTCTATTATAGCCCCCTTACATTGTGATAGGCTTTAAAACGGTCTTAGAGTAGTGTTTCTTCTCTGCTCCATCACTAAGTTCTGTGAAACTCCAGCTTCAGAAGTAGAGCAGCCGAACTCTACTGACATGCTCTAGCTGCATATGAGGTATAAAGCATGTTACTGTACGTGTGGGATTAAAGTACCTTTGCCTAAACTTTAGTTCTAACCACGAGGCAACCATCTGGGCTAAAACATTGCAAGAGCGCTTGGCCCTCATAAAACTAACCTCATGGCATTTGATGTGGGATAATTATCTAAAATTACTTAATTACCTACATAGCATTGTTCACACATCAGAACATGAAGAAAGTTTCCAGGAGAGCGTGCAGCTGGTGCATAAGGAGCTCTTCTCACAAAGGTTTCTAAGGCAATCTTAAGGGTTGGTAGCATTGAAGGAGCTTGTTCTGACTCTAAGGAAAAACTACACAGTGTGGAACAGTGTGGAGATACCGTGGTCAAGCTCCATGAACACAAAGGAACCTGGAGCCAGTTAACTGCACATTTACTACTCTGGGCCAAGAGTCTGTCATCTTCTGATGGATACCGTCCTTTGGGTGAACTATGCTCATTATAATCTCATTATAATACCAAAACACACCTCCATCCCAAAAGTTACCCACCTCCGAGGTGCGACCACTTGTCACTGAGCTTGTGCATTGAATATTTCTAGTCTTTAAACATGAAACGAGGAAAATTTACACCAATTACAATAAAGATATGCATGATTAGAGCCACTCAAGCTTTACCTGAAAGGTAACAAATAATAATGACTCCTGGGATCAGTTGGCGGGCTGAGCCTCTCTTCCCCTCCATAAGGACACCTTTGGGCAAAGTCCAAACACTTGGGTTCACCAAGTGCTGCCCTAGGATACGTAGGAAATCTTTACAGAGCTGCTCATAATCTATTACATCTGTAACTTTTGCACGTGCTTTGCAGACAGTCACTATCACTGGCAATGAAAACAAATTTGTGTATGTGTTGCTTCAATAAACTGTATTTGATTCCGATCTGGCCGTGTGAATCCCCATTGACACTGACTCATGGAGTTTGGCCATATGAGTATATTGCCACTCTCGTGAAGGCTGGCCTTGTAAATCCAGGGGCACCGCCAGATCGAAGGTGTACTGGCATTGTATTAGTAACACTGAATTGGGCATCACTCAGAACGTAAGCCTAGCTGCCCCCAGCCCCTCTGATATCTGTGGACAAGCTGGAACGAAAGGGTGTTTAGCTTCTGCCAAACTGATTTGCTTCTTAATTTTGCAACAGCAATTGTTGCCTCTCTTTTAACACAGCATGTACGTACAGAGGAATAGTGCTGACAGTATCTGCTCAGGAACAATTGTCTTGGTAATCAACTGGCAGGTAAGAAAAGGGAACGAATGATGGAAGTTCTCACGACTTAAAATATCGGGAAAAAAAGTGCATGCAGTGCCAAAAAGATCCAAGCTGCACTTGTCTATTATCAGTAGTACAAGAAAGTCTGATCACTTGTTTCAAAGGTGGTATCATCAGAGTAAAACTCAAATCCCAAAGGTGGTTAATTTCTAAATATACTTTTTCACACCACCACATTAAAGAAATTACGTGAAAGAAAGCAAATGACACAGGCAGGATGTACTAATTTTTTTTTCAATGCCCATTATCCATACAAAGGACAAAAAGAAAAAGATGCATGCAGTGGGATCAAGACTAAAGGAAATGACCGTCTCTTAAATCTCTGTGCGAAGAAGTCCATCTGCACATAAACAGAAGAGCACAGAGAGAAAATGGTGGGTGGTGGAACCCAAATACTTTCACCCATCTCCTCCCAAACTCATCAAAGGAATCCATCAAAGGCTTATCTCCACAAGGCCCAGCTGAACACAGAGGCACAATAGGAGGTAGAAGGAATCCAAATTATTGATTCAGAGGAAGAAACATGCTGTCCAGGCTCCTCCCAAGGTTATCCCAGCAAAGCCTCTGTCCTGTGGTCCAGGTCTGACACCGACCCCATGAGTCAACATAACCAGCTCTTCCAAGCATCCGTCGCACTGAGAAGTGTTACTGCTTAAAGGTATAAGACACATCATGGGATGAAGAGGAAAAGTATTTTTGGGATTGTGCAAGACTTAGTTTATAATATTTGAGGAAAGAACTAAAGGCAGGGAAAAGGATGGAATTTGGTGATTTGGAGAACAACAGTAGGATAATAGGGCCAGTTGTGTGTAAACAGTTTGCTATTTGGTACAGTTGTTTGGCCATGTCCCACATCCAACTAGCACAGTCTATTCTACCTTATTAAATTTTGTTTCCAACTCTTTTCCATGGTGAGGCACTTGGCGTGCACATGTCTGTACGCAGGCCTATGTGTCAGCAGGAGGATCAGACCATAAGTCTGAGGGACCGCAGACCAGGAACTGGAGAGATCGGAGTGAATGAAAAGTACCAAAACCTGAATAGGACCTCAGCTGTGTCCATGGTCCCAGCAACTAGAACAAGTGAGGGTGGTGAGTAAATGATCATTAGCAACTATCAAGCTGGACTAGCCAATGAAGTGGCATGGGAGCAGGGGAATGGGCATATGTAAGGACAAGACAACAAGAGGAGCTGGATAGAGCAGGGATAAGGGAAGTTCTGGACAGCTGCCAGAGAGACCACAGGGTCAGCAGTTGGGTAAGGGTGTCAGTCAGGAAACGCACCTGTCTGTTCATGAAAGTCTCTAAGGGGTGGCCACCGAGGAGTTTGCTTCTATAGGAGTGAGGGGAAACCTGGTCAACTGGTGGAGATTTTTGTCCCATCAGCTGCCAAAGACACACACGTGTGTGTCTCCATGAGTGAGGAGGTCTTCACTGGCAACTGGAGCGAGCCTCAAGCCTTAGGGTCTCACGCAACCCAGGTGCCAGCCACAGAGAAGTCTGAGATCTGTGGGCCAACAACCAGATAGTGAGCTTGCAAGTCCACCTACTGTAGGGATTCACATTGTATGTGCCCCACTAGCGGATCTTCATCCTCATTGGCCAAAGAGGGTAACAGGATGACACTCATTATGCTATTTGCATTGATCTACGTGGTCTGCCATGCATATAAGCACGTGCATGTTGCATAATTGTGTTTGTGCAGGTGCCTACTAGGAATACACACTCAGCCTTGCTACTGGTTGGACCTGCAGAGCATGGACCTACATCAGCCCTGCCTCTGCTACATGACAGGATTCATTTTCCATCTCGCTTTTCCTTCCCTCACAGAACAAAGGATTTATTTTACCCAACAGGGCTCACACATTCATAGTCACCTTGCCAGTGATATCAGATATTCTTACATAGCAAGAGTTTTTGCTGCTTAAAATCCTAGAATCACTCACAGAATCATTTAGGTTGGTAAAGACCCTTAAAGCCATCCAGTCTAAATGGGCTTAAAACCCACAACCCTGCTATCAAGCATTATACAATGAACTCCTTCAATGTTTGAAACCATTAACAGTATTCTAGACATTATCAAAATATACAAAAAGCCACACAGTACTACGGAAAGAGCTAAAATGGCAAGTCTAGATAAGCAGCATTCAGCCCCTCAGAGTGGGTATTGGACTGACTGCAAATTTGTTATCAGAATCTGATACCAAGAATAATAGCTGCAAGAGCCAAAATGAAACAACTATCACAGGATGAATAGCAAAGTTTTATTTACTACTTATTTCATAGGCTATTTTTCCACTGATAGCTTATGAAATAAGAAAATGATTCTATGCGCTCACCATGGACCTGAAAATCAAAGTTAGAAAGATCCACAATACAAACCTCCTGGCTCATCACACTTTCTGATCAGGTCATACGTGCTCTCATTTTCATCTTAGTGAAGACTTCTTATACAATTCTTTGTAACACAATAGGGTCTATTGAACTTATACACTTGGTAATGCAGGAATCAATGGATTAGTTATTGCTAGACTAATTGCTGGCTCAACAGCTTATCAAGACATCATCTCCTAAGAGAGCTGCTGTGCATGCAGGAAACAAAGGTATTACTTTCCTGCCATCCTGTCTCTCTTATCCCCCTCCCCTCAACCCTTAATTAACACATCAGACCGTCCATCACTACACTAAGAAATTCCTTAGAAATAAAATTCAACACGTGCATATGTAACCACACTCACAATTAATTAGTGAAACAAATCCCTAGTTCTATTAATGCTTCACCCCAGCATTCAGTGCCTTTCTCAGTAACTGAGGACAGTCAGTCAGATGAGGATGGAACATCCATGGAAAATCTGATGGCATCTGATGTCACTGAGGGAAAATGACTTGCTAACGGAATTCTTATAGGACTACCCACCTCTGAGGCTGTTAATAACTAAAGGTCATGTTTAACATAAACCTGACATATGCAAGATGCCTTGTCAGCCAATAAAATCAGTATCATTCTTATAAACACAGATGCTGTATTTAAAAGCAGAGTTTTGATTGCTTTATATTTTTGTATTTGAACTACACATACATAACAAATATCACAACAGATTCTCAATCACATTTTACTTCCAAGTTATAGCTGTAATTCTCAAAAGCGAGTGGAAACGCTCAGTTTCCAGCGAACTGAACAATTTAGGTTGAAGGTGATGAACCATGTGCAGACAATAACTCCTAGAATAATCCAAATTGGAGAAAACAGTTATTTTCTGAGGAATGCTACTGATATCTGTGTGTATGTTGTACGAACCAACAAACGAAGCTGAATTGTCTAGAATTGCCGGTCTTCTTTACAATCGCAGAGAGGAAGTGGGTACGGAATAAGGGAAATTATTTAGCAGCAGAGAAAAGAATTTTACATCCTAGATCATAGAATGGCCTAGGCTGGAAGGGACCTTAGAGATCATTTAATCCAACCTCCCTGTCATGGGCAGGGACACCTCTCAACTAGATCAGGCAACACATGGGGAGCGAACAGGGATCAAACCCGCAGCCTTGGTGTTATCAGAACCACGCTTTACATCATCTGGGTCCTACCTTTCCTCTTCATATCCAGACTGAAGCCCTCAGACCCAAACAGGCAATGGAACAGTAAAAACAAAGTCAGGGAAAAAAAAGAAAAATAAAGAAAAGTAAATACTAGGAGGATTTTTTCTGTAGAACAGCTTCCAACAGTGTTTAATGAGAACTCTACTGAGACAATTTGTACTATGAACAATGGTATCAATGCAACTTGACTAACAACAGTTGTTTATTTTATACAGATTAGGTTCATCAAATGAGACTAAAAACTTACTTTTGACTTCACATATAAAGTGTGTTTCTTATTGCCCATGTAAGCTTTTGCTTACATGCAACATCTTTTAGGTCTCCGGAGTGAAAATTGTCCATTCGTACTGTCCACACATCTATCCAGGAGGATTTTATCTAAACAGGTATGGCTAACCATACTTAGAGTGGTGGACCTAATCAAATATCACTAGCTAAGCAATCTAAATTTTAAATACACAAATACTATGAACATAACCTGTATTTCTTTATAAACACTGTTTGGACTGTATTTACTGCAGTGATTGGACCTCAGTATTTTAGGAAAAAAAATTAGCAGGTAGCAGATGGAAGAATTAGTTATGTTTATGCAAGATATGTAAGTCCGGAAAGTGGGTCTGTCATAACCAACAGCAAAAGGAGTTTACAGCTTAAATATTATGTGAAGTCATGAAAAAAATTTTAGAAGAATTCACAAATAAACTATCCTTTTTCAAGGTAAGCAGTAGCACAGTACTGTGGTTTTGCCATGGGACTTCATGATATACTGAAAAAGAAACCAAGGACTAAAGTTCCTTCATCCACCACAGCCTTTGAATACTTGGCTTCTCCTTTCTTTTTCATTCTTGGTTTACCAGATTAGACACAAAGTGCATCAGTCTGGATGCAAGCTAACCTGTCGACTCAACAGCTGCACCATCCCACATGAATGCACAAAGACACATCAATCTACACCAATTTCATAAGACAGTAATGGTAAAATTTTATCCTCTGTTACCATCTCAAATCTCTCTGCAAAGCCCTGGGATGGTCCTAGAGAAGAAAGTTAACCTAACGGTTTGAGATCAAAATGCTACAAAGTAACAACTGGGTTGGCTCTTTGTTTTCTTCACCACATGAATAACAAAACCTCCAACCAAAATCAGTTTATGAAGTATACATTACTAGAAGATGTCACTGCTCTACAAGAAAATCTTTATTTTAAAAGAGTAGACAAGCTAGTACCAGCAAAAAGTCTTGACTACATGAAATGTGTTGTTTGCCACAAATAAGGGATCATGACATGGGATGCCTCATTGTGAAGAGACAGAATTACAGAATTTTTATGGTTTGGTTTAAACTATATTACTAGAAATACTCTTCAAACCCATTTTCATGAAGAAATACACACACATACACACATATATATGGACACTCAAGACACCGATGACAATTCTAAACACAATTTGTTAGGTGAGCTCTGATATGAAACATACAGGTACAAAAGGTTTCTTTCTTGGCTGAAGGCATAAATACAAGAACATTGCAGCTTTGCTCTTTCTCCAGGTGCCCTTCTCACTCTGCACATAAAGCACTGCCACCCTTAATTTTCAAGTTCACATGTTTGACTGCCCAGTATTTATATATAAAGTCAACACAATTTCACATCTGGAAAATCTGTTCAAGTATTACAGCACAGCTCAACGTCCCAGATATTTTGCCAGTCATTTTAGTCACTGAAACCAACAGCTCAGTCTGCTGTAGCACACTGATAATAGCACATAATAAAGAATCAGTAAAACATCAACATCTGTGATTCTGTAAAACATTAACAACATTGGAATGAGAGAGAATAAAGTTGAACAAATCCTGTGTCTTCAAAATAATTATTATTCTTAGTGGACAGGAAGCACGCTGGAGAATACAGATTGCATCAATTTATTTCAGTATCATTCTTTTCCCCTACCAGCAAAAATACTTCACATAAGATCAAAGAAGCTACTTCCAGTGATTCTGAGTCAAAGACCTCTTAACATCTTTTTCCTCCTTGAAGCTGCAGAAAATTAAAAAACTATATTCTTCTCTGGCAGTCAAATTGCTCTACAAGATTAACTTCTTACTATATGAGCAATCTCACTGGTAGCAGTAGAGCTTTATGTTTGAGATACACAGAAGAATTCCTTTCATCAGATGACTTCTTATTCCTAATGCAGTCAATCTCACAGAGACGATTTTACCTTTCTTGAGAGTAAATCGTGTAACTAAAGGTAAAAAATTAAAAGTTGCAGTGTTTAGGCCTGTGCACAGTCTCATCTTCAACGTGTAGCACATATTTGACTCTGAATCTTGTTTCTCACTATATTGGAAATTAAACAGCCTTTCCTACCTTTACAGCAGATGCTATGAGATCAGTCAACATAAAACTTGATATTTAAGTATACATGTCATTTTTGTCTACATAAGATAGCTTTTTAATAAACTTCTGTTAATATGAAGGGTTTTTTTAATCTTTGAGCCTTACAAACCATTTGTTGCAATGTGAAGCACTGGAGGTAGAGATCAGGCTTGTTTCCACACTGACCTTGCAGGTAGATACTTTTGCAGGTACCTACTTGCCACTTCTCTGTAGAACAAGAATAAGATTCTGTCTTCATAATTTGTAAACATGCTAAAAGAAACATGTGTTGATTGTGTAAAAAACAAAGTGTTTCTGAACATAACGGGGATTTGTCACTAGAAGCAGACAATTCATCACCATCTCAGGAATATTCCAAGACAATTCAAATATTGAAAAGCAGTCTCCATTCCAGACTGTCAAAATGTTGCTAACTTACATAAACTTTAAAAAAGTTCCTGGTCACCATTATACAACATTGTATTTGTAAGAAACAGACTGGGAGGAATAAAATATAAATATTTTATAAACATAACACAACAAAGAGCAAGTTAACATGCAAATGATTGCCGATGAGAGGAAAGGAAATCAATAATTTCTTTGAAAACTACTAAATCAAGTAAATTTAAACCTTCAGTTTCTTAATCTTCTCTTACTACAGCTTTCCCCTTTGTCACACAAGGAATTTGGAGACAATACCTTTGCCAGTTTTTTCACTTGGTATGAAATGTCAAAACCACTTTGCTCTGAACCACATTTAAATTGCCTAGGACTCAGGTACCTACTGTTATTAGCTACTTCCCAAAATCAAACACAGAAAGATTAAACCAACAGAAAACTCACACAGACAAACTGTCACAAAAAGTGTCCATTGGAAAGCATACCCTTGTTCCAAGATCAAGTGCATAAAATACCCACTTCCAAAAGCACACACCACTGCACCATTTGAGATTTTTTTTTTTTACTGTTAACCTTTTACTAAGCAGCTGCCATTTCTCTTTTTTAAAAAGAGAAAAACTGACAATTTGGTATTACTTTACAGGTGATGATTCTTTAGTTTGTGAAGGGGCCTTCATTACGCTCCTAGAAATTTAAAGAGTCAGAAGATGGCATACTATAGACCTAGCAGGCTCTTTGTCCTTATTCCAACAGATACGATAAACCTGCTGACTTATGGTGGCTGCCATTGCAAGTTAAACAAGCCCCATAGGCTACAAAAAGGACAAGTGCAATAAAGCAGCAAGCTAGCTTCTTCAATTAAAAAAAAAAAGAAAAGAAAAAAAAGTAAAAAGAAAAACAAATCCCATAGCAAGATCTTGTGCATTCAGACTACGATCCTTAACCAACACTACCAAAATTAAGTTCTCGTTACTAAAAAATACTTTTGATTTCAGAGAACTCTCCAAGTTTATAGAATTAAAGTGATATTAACAATCTGTCAGAGACAAATTTCTTCATAACCATTTCCAGACCATGAAACTCTGCTAAAGAAATAGCAACAAGTAATCTAAGCCAATCTAGGAATGACAGGTGGTGACAATATGCTCAACACTACTAACTTGGCACACCTAATCAACAATAACCAGACCACTGGTTCCCGAGCCGGGAAACAGCGGTGCTTCTCAGCCCAAGTGTGTTGCATGTAGTCCAGCACAAAACTCTCTATAGTGAAGTGCTCAGTCACACACAGAACTACTTCAGCAAGAACTCTGCACAGCACTGAAATCATAACAGCTATCTTGGGTAGATGCCTACAGAACATTACTTGCTAGGGGATTACTAGCTGGAGATTGTGGGTTCGTGTCCCATCTGGGTCATACCACAGTGGTTTCAGGGGGCCGGTTTTAGCTCAGTCAGTTGAGCATAGCGCTAGCAACACTAAGGTCGCGGGTTCGATTCCCGTTTGGTCCCCATGTGTTATCTGATCTAGTGGAGAGGTGGCCTCCCTGGCAGCAGGGAGGCTGGATTAAAATGATCTCTAAGGTCCCTTCCAGCTAAGGCCATTCTGTGACTCCTGCCTTACGCACTTTGTAACCAGGTAAATTCAAAGACTTTGTAAAATGAACTATTTGCTGCCTACAAAAAATTAGTAGTGAGAATGAAATAGGTAATTTAAACAGCAAGAAAAAACATTTGCTTTTTGATACAGAACCTCATCTACTGTGCAAGAGACAGATGAAGTTTGAGAAACAGTGTTAGCATGATACCACATATATATAACATTGTTTAAGATAAGCATTAGTGAGTTTTGCAAGCAATGATTAGTTTGTTAAACATGGTACTTTAAGCTAGCCATGCAGCCCAAGTAGCTTTAACATTAAACATGCAACCACATATTATCTTAACTACACCACGTGTAAACTGGCACAATTACTTGTACCAAGTTCATTTAGCATTGATTAGAGCATATTTCAAAGCCATCCACAGATTTTTGCTACTCACACTATGTTATAGGTAATTAACAGTTTAGTGAGACGTTGCCAATTAACTAAAGTAAGTTCAAAATTAAGACACTTTCTTGTACCAACAAGGTTATTTCTATTGCATTAGCAATAAGGTTATTAGTTTAGCATAGGCAAAGTAAAACTTAAGTTGTCTTACCACATCATCTGTCAGTATCTTGATATTTAAATGCTGTAAATCAAATAGGAAGCCAGTCATGTCACAATTGTGCAGTAGGAAAAAAAAACCCAAACAAAAAAGCAAGTTTCAGTTATAGTTACTGTTTTTCAAAATAAGATGCATTTACACAGTACTGAATCATGGCACTTGAAGTAATACCTTCTTGGCAAGTTGTACTTTGTTGGCTCACAATGCACAGCAAGTTATACAGGAAATCACTGCGGGGGCACCATCACCGGGTCAGTCCAGAGATTTTAAACTCACCAGAAGAACACTGAGTTCCTCAACAGTTCAAAACTACCCGCCAAGCTGCAACACTGAAACAACCAGACTGCAAAGTTACAAGTACAAACTGACATAAATATTTATTAGTAGTAACATCCAAAAATCTATAGATCACTTACTGTGGTGTGAAACAATAGCTGCTGAACAAACTCTTTTGCTCTCCACTGCACATTGACAAACACAAATGGGATGAATACGAAGTCACACACTCAGTGAGATAGGCTCTTACTCTCTTCCCTGACCAGTGTACAAAGCTTGACAGCAGATACAGCAGTTGTCAATTACTATATCCAAAGTAATCAGATTTGGAAACTCTTACTTTGTCCTCGCCAAGTCAACAATACTTTGGTATCATGACTTATGACATCTTCTCTGGCTCTTCCCTCAGAAATGAAGAACAATTTGTGTTAATTCTAATATTATCTCAGGATAGCTCTGCTCTGAATATTGTCAAGAAATTGAGAAAGGAGCATCTCTCACAAATTGCTATGAAATAAAAATAAAAAGCAAGTGCAGTGAAGGGACACTTAGTACTCAGTAACATAGTACAAGTTCTACCATCAAGGGGAAATGGCCTTAAGTTGTGCCAGGGGAAGTTCAGGTTGGATATTTGGAAGAACTTCTTTACAGAGAGGGTTGTCAGGCATTGGAACAGCCTGCCCAGGGAGGTGGTTGCATCACCATTCTCAAGTTGTTTTAGAGATGGGTAGATGTTGTGCTGAGGGACATGGTTTAATGGTGTTGACAGGGCTAGGACAAAGGTTGGACTCAATAATCTTGAAGATCTCTTCCAATCAAAACTGTTCTATGACACTAAAGGGTGAAAAGTTGTATATCAGAACATCTCACTGGCCTAGGTCATCAGACTAATTAGTGAAAAATACTACCATGCAACGAATTAAGGACATCATAATGATATAAGAAACTCAAGATACAAATGTAAGTCTAAGTCTTTCTCTTACTGACTGCGTACAGTACAGGAATCTAAAAATACCAGTATAAGACCTCTTTCAGACAATGTGGGATCTGGTTTGAAAGTAACTGCTACAAGGAAATGAACCTACATAATCACCACTCATCTATCAACACTGGTGATAATGTATTTGGATATTTCTTTATAAAGCAGGAGGCACAACACGTGAACTACAACCTAAAGTTCAGATCTTTTAGCACTCTAATACTAGAGGGACAAATGAATTGCAATAAGACGTCTCTAAAGACTTACTCTGTAAATTTTATGTTATAATACTTCTCAGACGAGCTAGCTAAAACATGAGAACTGGAGTGGACCTTTTTCCCCCCTCTCCCTCACTAAGTCTTTCTCTTCTGGCAAGGCTGTACAAGGTAAAACCAGTTGCCAATTTTCCTGGTCTTCTGTAGTATTCAAGGATACAGAGATGAGGACCATTATGCATCTTTAAAAAAAATAATAATAAAATTTAAAAAAAAAACATGCCACACTGGATCTTTCGATGGCATTAAATTTAGAGAGTTGTGACTCAAGAACAGGAAGATATTTTACTCTTTCCAGGCCAAACAAATAAACCAAATCTTTTCTAATAAGGGAGAAAAAAAAACTAGATTGCAGTTAGGTAGAGGTTGAAGTGCTTTACTATCACAGGAACATATTTCTATTTTCAGGACTGGATATGTCAGTTCACAGAAGTAAGACATATTATGCTCAAGTGAACAGGATGACTTAAACATAAGCACGCAAGTAAATATATCTAGCTTAAGTAATTTTCCTGTGTTATTCAGTTACTGCTAAAAATATAAGTTTGCAGAATACTGCTTTGCAACAAATAAAAATATAAATAATATGCTATTCTGTACCATCCATGAAGTACTCCAGAAAAATAAAATTATTCCTTCTGAGAACACCAGAGCTGTGTACAAGTATTCCTCTAGTCCATTTATCATGTAGAAAGTAGATATGCAAAACTGAAAAACAAATTAACAATTGAATGTTTCCAGGGATGAGGCTTCTACCACTTTTCTGGGCACCTGTGCCAGTGTTTCACCACCCTCACAGTACAAAATCTCTTCCTTATATCTAGTTAAAATCTACCCTCTTTCAGTTTAAAACCATTTCCCCTTGTCCTATCACACCACACCTTACTAAAAAGATTGTATCCATCTTCTTTATAGGCCTGCTTGAAGTAATGAAAGGCCACAATAAGATCTTTCCAGAGTCTTCTCCAGGCTGAACAACCCCAACTTCCTCAGCTCTTTTTTTTTTTTTTTTTTAATAGGAGAAGGGTTTCAGTCCTCCAATCATTTCTGTGTATGGTACAGTGTTCTTGACAGGCTGTCCAAAGGCCCAATCTCAAAACATCGGAGATAGCGAGAGCCTATCATTCCAAAAGGTGCAATAAAATCAAGAGCTGAGGTTGACAACGCATGCAGAGCAACAAGAAGACTGGTCACAGGATAGGAAGAGCACTGTGTCTCTTGAGAAGGTCATCTATGATGAAGCTGTGTGTGATGCATCTTCTGCACCACTCAGCTGGACCAAGTAACCCAAACACTATTTGGCTCTTGTATATATTCACAGTAAAGAATCTTACTGTCATGGAGAAGAGGATGACCTTACTTTGTACTTCCAAACAGTAACAAATATTGAAAGTTAACTGCAAGACAGAGTGTAGCAAGTTGAGTGACTGTCTACATAATTACCCCAGCCAACTCTGGGTAGAGGCAGTGAAATGAAGCAAAGGTAAGAGAAATGCCACTTAAGTGCATCAAAAGTACTAGTTTGATCTTTTGTTTAAATTACATTTATTTATCTATCTTTGCATATGCATATTTCTAAACTAAATTTCACCTAAATACAGTAAAAGCGGTCCAGGCAAACAGGACCCGAATTCATGAGAATGTCATCTTCTTACATGAGACTCTAGTCCCATGTCTTCAGTGGTTTTTTTTCACCAGCATTACAGCTTGGTGTGTCCTGGAACCAATGAATAATAGTCTAGTACAATATAGGATATAAACAGTATCATGTAAAAGTTTTTGGCTCACTACCGAAAGGAGGAGCTTTTCCATCCTCCCCAAGTGTTCTTTCCACCATCACATAAGCACAGAGTGATATTGCTTCTCTTAGTCCCTGAATGAAAACACCATGTTTAAAAACAGTAAGTCTAGTACTTGAATTCAAATCATGCCTGCCAGAGATGGACACTGTTGGTATGTCAGAGAGGCCAAATCCAATTTCTTGATCATAAATGGAAGATGGACAAGCATCCAGCCACACACCCTTGCTGATATGAGGAGTTTTAAGTATGCAAAGCAACAGCACCTCAGGCAGCTAAACAACAATTTCAGCACATATGCCCTCGACCACACTGAAGTACTTCAGTCTACAAAACAAACAATCAAAAACCAAACAAACCAAAAAAAGCAAAACACAGGCACAAAAAAATAAAAGAAACAAAAGAACAAAACAAACAAAAAATGCAAAACAAAATACACACACAAAAAAAACCCCACACCATCCTTTTGAGATCTTCATTTTTGTCTTCCTTGCAGAAGAAAAAGAAAGAAAAACACATACAACATCCACTCTAAACCACCACATGTACAGCTTCTTTGACACATTAAAAAAAGCTTAAAGTCTACAAGTAGCTATAATAGAATTTAAAAAGAATATTAAAAAGAAGGATGTTTTAAGTAAGATGAGTTTTTAGAGGAACTGCCCAACTGAAGCCTGAATGCTAAAACTTGAAAGACTAAGGATATACGTATAACCACATAATCTCCTCTGTAGTTTTTTTAATTAGAAAGCAAAAAAAAAAAAAAAAATCTCATCACATACTGACATGAATTCTATCACCAAAAAGATTCTTGCACAGAAACACAACCAAAAGACTGAAGCAGGGATTGCAAGGAAACTTGTAGATGCAGAGGGATGCAGATTGGATGATTACAGTAAGTTTGCTGACGACACCAAGCTGTGTGGAGCTGTGGACTCACTTGAGGGAAGAGATGCCATCCAGAGGGACCTTGACAGGCTTGAGAAATGGGCCAGTGCAAACTGCATGAGCTTCAACAAGGCAAGATGCAAGGCCCTGCACCTGGGCCAGGCTAATCCCAGGCACAAATACAAACTGGGCACAGAGTGGGTTGAAAGTAGCCCTGAAGAGAAGGATTTGGGCGTGTTGATAGATGAGAAGCTCAGCATGAGCCGGCAGTGCGCTCATGCAGCCCAGAAGGCCAACCGTATCCTAGGATGTATCAAGAGAAACATGGTCAGCAGGTCAAGAGAGGTGATTCTCCCCCTTTACTCTGCTCTTGTGAGACCCCACCTCGAATATTGCCTCCAGTTCTAGTGTCCCCACCATAAGAGGGACGTGGATCTGTTGGAGCATGTTCAGAGGAGGAGCACAAGGATAATCCAGGGGCTGGAGCACCTCTGCTACAAGGACAGGCTGCAGGAGCAGTCTTGAAAAGAGAAGACTTTTAGGGCTGCCTTCCAATACCTGAAGGGAACCTACAGGAAGACTGGGGAGGGACTTTTACAGGAGTTTCCACTGATAGGACAAGGGGAAATGGGTTTAAGTTGAAGGAGAATAGATTTAGATTAGATCTTAGAAAGAAATTCTTCAGTACGAGGGCAGCAAGACTTTGGAATAAATTGTCCAGAGATGTTGTGGCTGCCCCCTCCCTGGAGGGGTTCAAGGCCAAGTTGGACAGAGCCTTGAGTAGCCTGATCTAGTTGAGAGGCATCCCTGCCCATGACAGGGAGGTTGGATTGGATGATCTCTAAGGTCCCTTCCAGCCTAGGCCATTCTATGATTCTATGATTTTAGGATCTCCTTTGTAAAAATATTCCCGCGGTAATTTTGCTACCTAAGTCTGTTAGCACAATTTAGAAACTGCTGTAAAACCCCACAGCATTTTGTACTTTTAATTTTCAATATACTACTTCAGCATTTATTTAATGGCTTTAACACATACCCTCTGTGCTGCTTGAAAAGCAGTCTGAAAAGCAATCAGGGGCAAAATTATCTTAACATGACAGCCTCTACACAGTGATATTCTTTAGACATTGATGAACTAAACTGAAAATTGGTGCTTACAGGTAAGATTATATAACAAAGTGCTAGAACACAGCACTAAAATTTAATATCATAACCCACAGTGTTAATTCATGCCAGCAAAAATAACAGCATGAGGAATTTACAATTTTACAAAGCTGCAATAAAGTGTTTTAGGTAACATCTGTTCAGCAATCATTTCTTTAAAAGACTAATTTAGATTCAAGGCCTCACACGGCAGCATAGCTGCAGCAATAATTCAGTCACTTCATAATTAAAGATATTGACACAGATTGGTCTTACCTCTCTACCCTATACCAGAGAAATGGAAGCACTTTTGCTTTTAACTACAAATTTCTTTGATTTACAGACACTGTTAAATGTAAGCATTAATTTGTCTACTTTTAACAGATTGGTGCAAACAAGAAAGCCATCCTGACTCATATAAATTTCATAAAGAACTTAAAAACAAAACCTGAAAGTCACTGAAGACAGGTCAATAGTATATTGAAATTAACAGAAACACCTCTAACTTGAGAAAGAAACTGCAGCTGATCTCTTGACGACCAGTGACTACAAGATGTAGGCCCAGTAAGGTGCAACTGAAGTCCTGGAATTTAGCACACAATTTTAGGATTTCCAAATATGTCTAAGGAAGAAAAATAAATAAATAAATAAATAAATAAGCACACAACCAAGGGGAAGTGGCAAGCAATTGCTTTTAGCCCCATTCTCATGGCAGATCTCAAAAGTTTCTATGTATATAGTGACTGAGCAAGAAAACAGGTATAATTTCTCCTGCTCTTCAATTCAGTTCCTTTTTTAACAAGTCCTAAATGTCAAGGGTGAACGTAAGAGCTTTCAATAAGCTGAAGTACCACAGGACCATAGAATATCTTTTACCCTTTCAAGAGTCCTACTCTTCCAAAACCTTGGCACTCCTAAAGAAAGCCAAGCTGACAAGTGCTTCAAACTTTCTCACCTCTTCTTTAGACAAAAACAAAAAACAACCAACAATTCTGTAAAAGAACAGAGGACTGAGCTTTACAACTTCTCTTCCAGGAAGCCAGTTCATTCAGGGAGACAGTACTTAAAGAAGACGTTTGATTGTAATCAACTACTGTAACTGTTTAGCCCAAAGACTCTCCCTCACCCTTCAAATGAAGTTGGCTTTAAAAAGAGATTTTCCTCCAGTTAAACAAGAGTTTTAATTGGAAAAATGAAAGAAAAAAAAGAGGTATATGTTAATGATGTCAACTTTGTCAAGGAGCAATCCAACTTCACCTCAGGGTTTGTCAAGGAATCATTATTTTTCAGATTAGCATATCTGATGTAACAGATCAATATGGCACTGATTGGAAGGGTCCAACCTAAAACATATCTTCAAGCCTCCCACACTGAGGAAAATTAGAGTAATATAATGAGGAAGACTTGAATTCCCCAAGTCTAATGGCCGAGATACAAGAAAACAGAAAAATAATACAGATGACATTATATATGGCGCTGTATGTATCCAAAAACACAGAAAAGTTTGGATTACAGAGAAGTAAAACACAGAAAAGGCTGGATTACAGAGAAGTCAAAGAAGTGAGAGAAGTTTCATGTAATCTGACACAAACCTAATTTAACTAATCAAAGTACAATGAAGATATATTACAGGAAGAGTTAGATGTGAACAAGTTAACACTGACAGAATAAACCAGAATCATTTAGGTTGGAAGAAACTTTTAAGACCATCAAGTCCAACCATTAACTTACACTGACAAGTACACCACTAAGCCATGTCCCTAAGCACCTCATCTACACGTTTTTTAACGACCTCCAGGGATGGTGACCCAACTGCTTCCCTGGGCAGCCTGTTCCATGGCTTGACCATCCTTTCTACAAAGAAATTTTCCTAATATCCAAACCAAACCTCCCCTGGTGCAACTTTAGCCCATTTCCTCTTGTCATGTTACTTGTTACATGGGAGAAGAGACCAAGTCTCACCTCTCTACAACCTCCTTTCAGGTTGTTGAAGAAAGCCATAAGGTCTCCCTTCAGCCTCCTTTTCTCCAGCCTAAACAAAACCAGTTCCCTCAGATGCTCCTCACAAGACTTGTGCTCTAGACCCTTGACCAGACTCGTTGCTCTTCTTCGGACCTTCTCCAGCACCTCATTGTCTCTCTTGTCATGAGAGACCCAAAACTGAATATAGTATTTGAATCATGGTCTCACCAGTGCCAAGTACATGAGGACAATCACTGCCCTGGTCCTGCTGGCCACACTATTTCAGATATCGGCCATGATGCTATTGGCCTTCTTGACCACCTGGGCACACTGCTGGCTCACGTTCAGCCGGCTGTTGACCAACACCCCAAGGTCCTCTTCTGTGAGACAGCTTTCCAGCCACTCTTCCCCCAGCCTGTAGCATTGCATGATGTTGTTGTGACCCCAGTGCAGACTCCAGCACTTGGACTTATTGAATCTCATACCATTACCTTGGCCCATCAATCCAGCTTGTCGTGCTCCCTCTGTAGAGCTTTCCTACCCTCAAGCAGATCAACACTCCCACCCAATATGGTGTCATCAGGAACCTTACTGAGGGTGCCCTCGATCTATCCCCCTCATTTTTGAGGGATAGATATACAATCCCCCCTTCAAAAAAACAAAACCAGTCTTAAGACAACAGGAGGCAGATAAGAAGGAGAGTTTATCATTTTTAGATTTAATAGCTGAGTAATAAATACTCTCTGTTGCAGTACCTTAGGGCAGGAATTTATGAAGAGATAGAAAGTAGAGCATGTCTCATAGTACTCTTCAAGTGAACTGCCCCAAACAAGGAAGCTGTTTGATGTCTAAAGCTATTAAAGTAATTCTACCTGTACCTCTGTGTAGAGTTCTTTACCAGAAATTATTATCCAGGACAAAGCAGGTATTAGAGACTACAGTTCAGAGGTTCTAGTAACCACAACAGCTCCTTATGTTTTGGAGTTTGGAGCTGCCTGCTGCTCTTTAGTAACCGTTAAATTCCATGGACCGCATTTGTAAACTATACTTCTCACAGTAGTTTACATAAAGACAGGGATAAAATCCTAGACTCTGCTCGAGAAATGTTCACCTCTGACTTTTCTAAAGGTCACCCAGCAAGCTAACGACATATCTAGAGCACAATCCAGATTTGAGGTACTATCATTCTTCAGTCACCTGTCAACATCCCACGGCAAAATCTGTGCTTTAAGAGATTACTTAAAGATGAAAAACAGGAGTACTGATCTACAGTCAAATGCTTTTGAAAGCTATAGTTTGACAAGACATCCTCATGAATTAAGGATATTCTCAGACATCCCTGCTTAAAGAGTTTCAGAAATGGAGCAGGGGGAACAGAGACAGGACAAATGATGATGATCACATGATGATCACATATCCTACGAAGTTAAGCCGGATACCCAAATGCAACTCCCTTTATTTTCTGTAGCTGAGTCAAAAATCAACACTGTGACCTCAGAAAGTCAGTCAGCTGATGCCCACATCTGCACATGCTCAAAACAACCCTTTCCTAGACTGGGTAGCCCAGATATATTTCTAACGAGCTCATCTGCCCTAAAGAGAAGTCCTTCTTTCACTGAAAAGCCAATTAGACTTCATCTGGGAAAAAAAAAAATTAGCGACTCATATCACATATCTAGCAGTGTTATACTCCCTATAAATCATTGCATTTCTATCTTAACACATGGTTAGGCAAAAAAGGACGTGAACATGATGGCAACACCCTATTCCTGTTTTAACATAGTTACAGAAAAAAAGTAAAAATTATTGCAATACCCTATTAGCAATAAGAATTTAACAGTTAAAGTAGAAATAAGTAAAATCTCTTGACTCAGTGCTCTCGTCAAACACACAAATCCATGTCTCTCACTAACCACAGGAATAACCCAACCATCAAGTCATATCTCAATAATATTATCCAACCTTTCGGACTGGAAAGACTGTATAGGTTTTTATTCAGGAATCTTTTACTAAAGCATGTCCAGCCACATCACCTGTATGACTAAAACATATGCACCCCCAGGGGATACATAGCCATTTGTGATGAACAGCAAACACATCTTGGCCACAGTTTCAAAAATGCCCATTCTAACAGGCGAAAACAGCCACAAGGACTTGGTTTGAACAGCCCCATGCGTGGCCACAATATGAAAAGAATTCCAGGAAACAGGAGTGCCAGGAGCAAGTTGTGGCCTTCCAGAACACGTTTGGCCAGCCTACAGTTTGATATTCTTATTTGCTAACTTTTTTGAACCTCTGCTTAAGTGTCAGACACTCAAGTAAATTCCTGGATATTGCACAAAGACACCTTTGAATCAGGAATCCACTGCATGTTATGCATTATAATATCTACTCTGTAATCACATAATATAGCTTAGAGTAGGAGGGCTCAGAGCCAGCTGAACAAGACTAACATGTGGATCACCTAAACATGAGCATCCTAAACATGATGCTCAGCAGGTGGTAGATACAAGACCTGTAGAATACATGTTCGTCCCAGGTTTAATACTTTGAAATTTCACAGTGCTCAAACAAGAACTGCCTTTTTCTGGGTGCTTTTTAGTTAACGCACATCTCACAGACACATTTCCGTGTGGAAAATTACTAGCCATTTGAAGCTTCCCAGTTTCTTGGTGTGCTAGACAAAAGCTCGTAAGAGCATTGCTACGGAGGAGACCACGGCACCCCTGAAACTCAAAGACAGCTTTTCACCATACAGTTTATGTCACTAAAAGAAAACCCTAAAATCCATTCTATTAAAAGCAACAGCACTTAAGAGCTATAAGTCTGTTCCGTTCCCCTTACACCTACAGCTGTCAAACAGCGAGTGGGACAATAGAGCTTTACGATGAAGAGTCTGGAAAACTGGCCACAAAATGAAGCCAGGTTCTCTCAGCCAGGCAAAAAAACGCGCTGGAGCTGAAGGGCTCACCCTACGAAGCCCAGCTGCGGCGGATGGCGCCAGTTCGTAGCCCTTGTACTCGACCCCTCCCCGGGCTCTCAGGGGGCTCCAGGTCAACGGCCGGCCCCGAGCCAGGAGGACGGGGACACAGGCCCGGCAGGG
>NW_009709676.1:0-40538 GCF_000703405.1 Apaloderma vittatum
TGGGGCGCCGCTGCCTTCCCTGGGTCCCGTACTGCACGGGTGGGCTCAGAAACGCCAATTACGAGACCTTACAAAAGGCTTCCTACTTTATTTGTAAACCAAAGAGAAGGAAAAATATGATTGAAAGTGTTGGTTTGCTGGAGTAATGTTAAAGGAAATGTTCCTTAAAAAGCCTCATAAGGATGCTTGTTTGGTAGACCTTAGCCTTGGGTTAATGTTCCACCTGGAGAGGAATGTCTTGTCCTCATGGGAGGATTAGTCTCTAAGTGTTGATTGTCTGCATAGGAAAGTAAACAAATCAGACTTTGAAATTACATCTGAATGGTCCCTTACCTGGGCTAGGAGTTCTAGAACAAATTCACTTTTAAATATAAACCCCTAAGTTTACAGTTTTTGGTTTTCCCTGTATATAGAATCATAGAACAATTCAGGTTGGAAAAGACCCTTGGGATCATTGAGTCCAACCACTGACCCTACACTACAAGGTCACCCCTAAACCACATCACCCAACACCACATCTAAGCGACACTTGAACACATCCAGGGATGGCGACTCAACCCCCTCCCCAGGCAGTCTGTGCCAGGGTCTGACCACTCTTTCTGTGAAGAATTTCTTCCTAATGTCCAGCCTAAACTTACCCTGTTGCAACTTGAAACCATTCCCCCTGGTTCTGTCCCTAAATATTCAGCTGAAAAGACTGAATTGCATTGACAGTTACCTAGTTTAGATGTTAGCAAATACGAATATTTGCAAGTTAGCTTGGCATGAAGTATTAAAAGTTCACTTGAAGCTGTTACATTTGTTCAGGTTTTTAGGACAAAATAATTTGCTGTTAAATGTATTACTTACCAAAAAATATTTCACTCCAGCATTTGCCAAAAAACCCAGTATTTTTTTCTGTACGTGGTAAAATTCCCATGCTTTAGTTGTTATTCTGCATTGGTGTTCTTTGTTCTCAGCCGGTCTTTCCTGTGCAGCTCCCTACATTGCTGAAATTGTTTATTAATGTAGAAGAGTCTTTGTTGGTGTGTAAATACCTGTAACACTTTGGGACTCTTAAGGAAATCAGGGGTGATTTTATTTCTTATATGTATCGAGTGGGAGAAGATCCTGCTTGTGAGGGAGCAAGGCTTGGTGTTTTTTGGTTTTGTTTCAGGTTTGTTTTTTTGTTTTTTTAAAATATAGCCTGTACCCAGCTGAGATGCTGCCTGACGTGGATGCCCAGCACCTACTGAGCGTGCCATGCTGGCTCAGGTGGCTGCACAGCAGTCGGTCACCCTCTGCGCCTGCCCCTGTCAGGAGTGATCGGCGGCGTTTGTGAAGGGTGTAATAGTGTAGGAGGTGACCCGTACCTGCCTTTCCTGCTGCGCCCTCACCCAACCACTGCTCACAGCTACTGTCGCGCAGTTCTGCTGAGCATCGTCGCCCAGTGTGCCGGTGCGGTGAGGTCTGGCAGCGTAGGCAGTTCACTCGCTGCAAAGCGCTGACTCTGAAGGTTGAGGGTGGCAGTCATGAAGTAGAGCAAAGTACGAAAAGGCTGTGAGAAGTCAAGATATCTGGTGAGAAAATATGTTATCCTGGAGTAGCTTTAACATCAAAGGTTTTCCTTGTGCCCATCTTTGTAGAAATTATTTGCTTTGTCGCAGCAGAGCGGAAGACTGATTTGTTTAATGCTAAGTATGATTTTTAACTGACAGTGTCATCTCACCATCTATAGCATTATAACCATGCAGTTGTTCTTGCCACAGTTCCCCACACTCCGCTGTCTCAGAAGCTTCTCGGGACAGAGAGGACCCTATTTCCTACACAGAAGCTTTCCATTTCAAAATTAAAAGAGCCATGCAATACCTGTATTGCAAACTTCTATGTAGTGCACAGATTTCTTGATGTGACCTGACTCAGGTATTAGAAGCACTCTGGTTGTCATTGCACAAGAGAGATGGGATTAATTTTCTTTGCAGAGAGAAATACAGCTCCTAGTGAGACACAGGTGGACTCGGCCACACTCAGCAGTGGTGCATCTGGCACAAGAATAGACAGACATGAGAACTCGGTGTGTGTTTCCAGGAGTGTGCACCTGTGCCCTGATCAGCACTTCAGTGTAGGCACCTGGCTGACTGCTGAATGCTCTCAGTTCTCGCTGAAGTTGCTTCCTTGCAGCTCTGATGTTGCTCACTCTGCCAGAGACTTGCAGGCCATATGCAACTGCAGGTTTCATTAGTGCAAGTATTTGCTTGGTAAAATGACTGATATGCTAAATCCCTTACAAAGGCAGTTAATTAGTCAAACAACTAAATGTCACTAGTGAGGAGTAGATTGTCTGGTACTTAATGAGTTAGCGGTTGAGTTAGTGGCACTGTGCAGTGTAGACGTATTTTTAGTAACTGACCATGTTGGTAAATAGTTGGCAATCCCAGCGATGCTTCAAGCTTGGAAGTGTTGGAGAGTTGGGCTTTCTTCCAGCCCAGCCACCCTTTCCCATTCAGTCCTGTTAGGTGAGTGCAGGTGTTCTGCTAAGTTAGGGCAGTGGGCGGGCAGGCCCTTCCCTACCTGTGCAGGGTTTGTGCTGTTCGTGGGAGTGAGCTGTATGTACAATTGTTTAGGATTCAAGCTGACCAACTTCTTTTATTCTAATTCAGAGAATGAGTAAAGTAGCTGCATCAAAATGACATTAATACCAGACAAATATGCTACAGGGTGGTTTAACTTTAGTCACGTTATTGATTTCTTTGATGTTCAATACATTATGCAACCATAAACAACTGAGAAAGCTTACTGGTGTAATGAAAAATAAGTTTCCCTGGCACTTAAAATAATTTCTACCAACATTGGCAAGATGGATCTGACAGCACCTTTTCAATCTTTAATTTTCTTAAGGTGGCTAATCATCTCACAAATTAACCAGCATGGTTGCCTACAGCTGTGGGGCTGGGTTATACACTGGGTGCACTTAACTTCAGTATTCTCATGGCGAGCACAGAATTTGTGCGTACCTCTGTTTTTGTCTGCAGTAGTTTTGGAGTGTGTGTTCCTCTCCTGCCACTGCATCCTTCAGTTGTGTTTTGAAACCTGGAATGTGAACCAGAGATGGCTCCCTAACGTCCTTCAGCTGCGACGTGCCTTTTGAGATACTGAGAGCTAAATGCTTTGCTCCACAGGTGTGCGTGCATGACAGTGCTGGTCACAACTGGTAAATAATGGCAACACAGGCAACAAGAATTTGTTTTGAGAAGAAGTGTACAGTGCAGGAGCTTTATACGTGCCAACTTACAAGCTGTTGATACCTTGCTTGCACACGTCCTTACAGCTGTCAGAGTCGTGGGGTGTCTGCTGTGGTAGAGGAAGGTGCTGCCAGCAGCACCGTTTTTTCTGAACTGTGAAAAATTGCAGTTTTTCTTCCCATCATTCCCCGCATCCCCAGCCTGCTCAGGTGGAGGAAATGGTAAGCTTTGTATGTCTTATAACTTAAAAATGTTAACAAATCTGTGTTTGAGTGAACGTATTTCTGAATACAACTCATTTTATAGAACACATGTTTGAGTTGCCTCCATGCTGTCCAATTAATATACTTTGTAACATCTCTGTTATACGTATTTGTGTACTTGAAAGATATATATTATTAGTGATAATAGAAAATTTACTTAGGGTTAGAAAGCTTACGTAGTTGGATGTCTACTCTTGAGAAACACCCATGCTGGGAAGAAGCTTGCCTTTCAGCGGAGCTTTGGGAATGGTGGGATCTATTTCACAGTAATTTTTTTTCCTCCTGTACAGGCCGCAACAATGTGGTGAGGATACCTTTGGCTATACGCTTTTTTGTTAACTGTCAGCCATATCACTTGCTCTACAATTCTAGAAGGACAACTATATACATATATTTTTTTGTATCAACAATGCTAACCTCCAGTAACACTAATATGCATATTGTCATATCAGCATTTTTGTTATTTAGGAATTGGTATCTCAGCCAAGTTGCAGTTTAGCTTGCAGAGCCTTTACAGGAAGTATAATGTTGTATTGTAATTATTTAATCGACAATAAATTGTACTTCCTTGTGTTGTGCTTTTGTGATTTATTCTTTCAGAAACAACTTCAGTTTCATTGCACATCTACTGGTGAGCCACCACTCTAATACAATCTAGCAATTGGAGTCTAACGATGCTCCCTACCCTTATAAAATTTAAATGCCAAGTTTTCCTGTTGTGTGGGGAGAAATCTTTTCACAGGTTGATTGTATTGGTCTTAGGATACTGAGTGTTGAGATTACTCCTGGTTCTGGGAACTGTATGTGGGAATCTGAAAGCAACTGAGCCTTACAGAGCACCAATGTACTGCAGGTTGTGCGCTGTCGTTCTGCCTCCCCTACGATCCTCTGTGGGTGTTGATAATGTCACCAGATATCTCGCACGCGGTAACCAGCGCTTCCAGTAGCAGAGATGCCGATAACCGTGCCTGCATCAGCCAGAGTTTGCCATCTGCAGGAAGCCCCTTCCTCCCGTCCCTCTAATGCTGGACTTCCTTTGTATTTTGGTTCTATCACTCAGCGTGGGCAATCTTATGAAAAAATACTGCTTTCTGAGAAGGTAGGACTATCTGCTTAGCCTGCAGGATATGCTTGTTCAAAACACTGGCGAAATAATTCGTTTCCAACAACAAGGCTTTCAGCAGAAAGAACCAAGGTTTTGTGGTGCCATGGCAATAAAAGAATTACTTCAGCTCTACTGATGATGACTTTTTGTTGACTGTTGTTATTGTTACTGTATTCTGCAAAATTGCTAGGGAAGGGAGGGAGATTTTTCCCAACTTAACTTTCTTGTTGCCAAGGTCAAGTGATAAAGCAGGCTAGCAATAATTACCTTAGTCTTTTTGTACTGGTAATTATTGGTTACTGGGAGAAATTTCTTCTGGAAGCTTTGATTCCTGTGGAGACTCTTTTTAATCAGATATCACAAATGACCCTGCCCCTACTTAACTGAGGAGCAATTCTTAGGATGACAAGAGTTTTCTACAAATTAATATCAAGTAAATATCTTTCTTTAAAAAAAACACGACCCAAACTTTATTTTAACAGGTGGAATAGGACAGCCAGCAGCATTTGTGCAATCAGATATTGTCAGAGAGTAGTTTGAGAAACATTCATCTACAAGAACTATGAGACAACTAGTCACAGACCAAGCCCTTCAGGGCTGGTGGTCTCTGCCCTCACAGGTAGTCAAAGGCAGATGCTTTGCTGCTCTGCTGTCTCTGTCGTGGGGGCTCAGGGAGGCTGTGGGAGCTGTGGGCAGTCAGGCTGCTGAGGAGATGGGCTTGGGCAGCAGGAGTTAAGGGTTTAAGCTATCAGGATTAGGCTGGTGCAAGGAAATTTATCGTGATGGTTTCTGGAAAACCGTCTGCTTAGAACTGAGTTCAGTCAGGCTCCGCTGGGTTGTAATATTTCTCAGGCTGAGTGGTTGCTAATATCCGGGCTTCTTTTCAAAGCGTGCTGAATGGTAAGAAAAAATGCCCTTGGGGTCAAGCCTACAGTTGTCACATGTGAAAATACAAATCAAAGCAGTTTGCTTTTCCTGCATGTTTTGAGTTGTGTAGCATTGCATGAGAATTATAGTTTTAGGTGGTTTTTTTTGTAATGCAAGAAAAAATACTTGTGTTACTTAAGAGTCCAAAGTGTCACTAACATGTAACTTGTATGAACTAAATATGTCACAGATAATTTCGATATTAATTTGTAAACCTAGTTCATGTAATCTTAGTGATATAGGAAACTTGCAGTTGTTTGGAAGAAAAAAAAGGGAGGTTATCAGAGGTGTAGAAAACCCAAGTATTTTCTAATTGATGCTCTAGTTAAGGAAGAAAACCCCAAATCTTTTCAAGCTCCCCTCCAAAGGATTTCGCTAGTTTAAACCAGTAATTGCAATTAAGAACTTCAAGTAAAAGAATTATATAAGGCTGCTCCATTTTGCTATTAAAGGCTTAAACTTTTTCTCTGTTAAAACTGAAAGAGAAAAAAAATCCAAAAAGGATTTAATTAACTAGTAAGCTTGAGTGTTTATCAGCTGTAAAAATGATTTGATTTCCATAGCAGTAGGATTTAAGTCAACTTGCAGATTTTAAAGATCAAAGTTAAAATAATTGCAAAAACAGTGACTGGCTATTTATTTATTTATATTTTAAATTGAATTTTTAAAGCTCAGTATTTCAGGATATTTTTCCCCACTTACTATGGGTTATTGGGATTTGGTATTTAACCTTGCATTTATTCTTAAACTGTAAATTAAAAGGCTAAATAATCTGAGTGACCCTTAAACCTCAATGGTAGAAAGTTACTCTCACATATATCAGCTGTGTCGAGGGACTGTAAACAGCAAATTTCTGTCTTGTGTTCACGTTTGAGCTCAGCGTAACTGAAAGTGTTTCAGCTGAGGTGCAGTTCAGTTCAGCGACAGTGTATAAACCGAAGTGCCCTGGGAAGGGTCACGGATGGAGCAGGCTGCATCCCGCCAGCCGCAGAGAGCTCCCACCTGGAAGAGTGAGCACAGCCTCAATTTTCCCCTTCCCTTGGCCTCCAGGCTGCAGCAGCGTCGCTCCCCGTGCCCAGAACTGGCCTGCAGCCGAGCAGGGGTGGAAGTGGGGTGGGATGCTGAGCTGTCGGGATGGTCCTTCCCGGGGTTGAAGGGGCGATTAATAGTGTTGAGTAGAAAGTTGCCCTGCAGGTTGTTGGAGCTGGTTTCTGGAGAGAGGCAGCAGCGGGGGGGATTCTGTGGAACAAGTGATTTTAAAACTTGAAGCGAGATGCATAGACATCGTTGTGACTTTTCCGGTATTAACAAGTGTTACACCTGGATTTGTGTCAGGTGTTTGAAAGACTGAGGTCTTGCACGTCGCAGCACAGTTTTTAAAACATGCTTGCTTGTGTTCTAGTTGGTCTCGCAAGTGACAAGTCTGTGTATGAGGGTAGCAGAAAGCTAAGAATGTTTGTTCTGCATTTAGTTTGTGGGAATTTATATACTTTTGCTTTAGAGCAGCACTGTCTTCTGCCCGACTCGGAGTGATTGCACAACCTCTGTCAGGGTGCTGTCAGGGAGTATTCAAGTGAGAAACAAGGAATGATGGCTGCATAGCAGGCTGCAGGACTATCTAATGAAAGCATATGAGCAGTGAGCGCAGATACCAACCTCTTCAGCTGTGATCCACAAGGTTCGTCCTATGCGTCTCCTCCTTGCCTTTTGCCCTAAGGTACTCTGAAGTACTCCTGGAGCAGCAGCTGTAGTGGGAATACAAATCAGTTCACATCGTCACAGCTGTTAGTCTGTTCTGTGCATGGATACAGCAGTTTAGCTACACAAGTTCCCTCCCAGCGTTGTAGGGAAGTTTTAAAGGTGTTAAGAAACTCTCATCTGATTTAACTCTCACTTCCTGGTGTGATTTTCTTTGGTTTACAGGTGAGTACATCTGGATCATGCGGGATAATAAAAGATAGGAGTGGGTATTTTTCTAAATATCAGAAGTTCTTCAGTAGCTATTTTTTCATGCTTGTGCAAAATCTGTGTCTTTATTTGTTGCTCACAGAAGAACAAGGACCAGGCTTTTAAGCAGCTTTGTGGCACCTAAAAATTATATGCCAAAACTGTATTAATACATCTCAGTAGAAGAAAAAAGATTTAAAGGTGTTGACCACTTCATTTTGTGCCACTGAAATCCAAGAGAACCATTAAGTATTCTCCTATGTTAGTGAGCAATAATTCTCATCTGTTTTTACATATGCAGATTTGAATTCTTTATTTTAGGTACTTATTTTCAGAAGACTGTCCTTTGCTCATTAAACTTATTCACAAAAATAAATGGAGAGAAATATTTCCCCTCCTTTAGTACCTGTAAACCCACGTGTACCCTAAGGATTAATCTCTTCGATTTAGATTATTTGCCCCAAATGAGAAATAGCCTGAAGGTTACTTGGCCTTACATAACTACCACGTGGAAATGGTTATAAACATTACTATTGCAGTTCTGTGCAGTCCAGGTGGAAAGGAAAGGGATTATTATTAAATATTTTTATAGCACAACAGATGCATGTGTGAACAGTCTAAACACAGAGGAGATGAGCTGGGACAACAGCTGAGGAAAACGAGGGTATAGAGGTATCACTGGTGAGAAGGTGTCAGGTAAAGAGGGATTTAAACCAGGTGTTTGTGAGGGTGGGAAGGGCCACTGAGGGTGAGATGCAGGAGAATGTTCAGAATGGTAAAGGCCACGCTAGGATGTTGTGTTTGGTCTCTTCTGTATGAGCAATGATGGGGTTCTCTTGACAAATTACAGCATGATGTGAATGGTTCCATTTGCTTTAATTATATCCTGTTTGTTCTGCTACTATGCATAAATAGCTGTAGTTACAGTGAAACTTTCAGTGATTACTGTTTGCTTTTCCTGCCTTGACCCCAGATATGTCTGCTATTGCCATATGAAAGAACCAAAACAACTATAATAATATTTCTTCCAAAATTATTCCCTTTCAACATAGGTATTTTTAATTTATGTTTTTGTGCGTGTAGGTAAGGTGTTGCTCACTTTGGTAAAATAGCTTGTGACTTGTAAGACTTAAACCTGGTGAAGGATTTGAGGACCACAGCAGCTAACTTCTTGCATCGTTACTCTTTTCTTAACTAAAATAATGATGAAAAGATAATCAACTTGTGGCAAGTATTTAAAATCAGAAGGTAAGGGTTATTTGTAAGGTTAGTTTTGGAATTTGAGTCAAATAAATATTTTTTAAAGGGTTGAAGTGTTGTGCAGAGAAATTTGTGTCACTACTGCACATTCACCAAAAGAGAGCACCATAGGCACACTGGAGGTGCTTAAGGCAAGTGGCCATTTCACATTGTGAGCAGGAACATGTTGTCCCCTGTTTCAGAATCTGTATTTTACCTGCCTCTGAGTGTGATGGATGTGGTGCAGTTATTAGTTAGGTTTATGGCCGTTGATGATATATGTTTTATGGATCGTATTTTTGTCTTTCAGATGTTTATGTACAATATGTTTCCTCATTTGTTATGATTTTGTTTAGGCTACACGTTTATACATTTGCTGAAACATAGCTGCTTTTTTTTCCTGTTGGAAACTTTTGTCAACAACAGACTTTGCATTAATGATTTTTCTTTGGTTAAAGTAATTAAAAGTGACATAACATTTTTAGTTTTTTTTAAAATGCTTTAGCATGATAACAGCTCTGTTTTTGATTGACTAGAAAAAAAAAATTAGGTGTAGTATTGATGGTTGTCACCATCCTGAATGCGTAGAGGCTTTCTTTTACGTTTGGTTTCATTCTGCTAAATAACCCGTTTAGCCTCAGAGTTAGTAAATGCACTCAGATATGTCAAGACACTTATTTAGGTAGGCGTGTGGAAGTTCCTGAAGTCTCTATCCTAAAATACTATGTCTGTCTTAACTTAGTAACTGTGAAATTTTTAGAATAAAACTCGATAAGCAGTCCTTGAAATAAAAGAACATGGGATTTGTAGTGCACAAGCTTGTTTTCAGACAAGTACTTCTCTGCAGGGTCCAAAACCTACCTGTCTCATTTCTTGTTGCTTGGATTTGAGATTTGTTGTTAGCAAGCTGGTTGTGTACGTTGTCTGTATGTTACTGTACCTTGTGGTCCTTAGCTGGCATGAAGGTGTTCGGGACATGGTCTTGTGACCTCCTTCAGAGCAATGCAGGACCCTGGAATGTGCTTAGGCTGAAGCAAGGGTGGCTCTTACTGCAGCTGGCAAGGGGAAGGCAGAGATGAGCACCAATCTGTCACGTGCTGGGCTGAGAAAGGTGGTTTTCTCCTCCCTCTTGTACACAGGTCAGAAGGAATGGTTTGACTCCTTTCTTCTTGTTTTATTTCTATGTAGTCCAGAGGTTGAAATAAAACAAAGCCAAGTTTGTTGCAGCTCTATTTCTGCTAAGCCAGTAGAAACTAAGTGCTGTAAACTTTCCAGTCACTTCCAGCGTCCCAATAATAGACATTTCTGCAGTATGGTGACACTGGCTGTACACAGCAGGCTTGTGTTTGGGACATACTGTGAACTGGGGCCCTCGGGCAGCGATAGTGCCGGAGGTCTGAGGCACAGCTTGTGCCAGTGGCTGCACGTCTCAACAGCAGGGATGCCCTTAGGCAAGTCCCGAACTCTGCAAAGACACTTTAAAAGACCCTGTAGTCCAAATGGCTTTACTAGGATTTGCTTAAGGGTGTCCAACAAAATGTCAGCTGAGTGACATCTTCAGGCCCATGGATAGATGGAGGAGGTCAGAGAGCAGAAAAAATGGAGATGCTGAAGAACTGCTGTAGCAAAAGTGGCATCCCGTCACGTTTGTTAGGAATGTGGATGATTCACGGTAAGAGAACTGAAACATGAGATGTATGTAAAATAGGAGTGAGTTAGAATCTAAATGTGGCTCGAGGCAACACAAATGATGGTATGTTTTTAAAAGTTAGAAACCTCACACAAAATGCCTGCTAGAGCCAGGAAGTGCTGGGTGTGGGGGTTCTTCTGTAGCCTGGAAGTTCGAGTGTATGTGCTCCTATTTACTTCTAACTGAAGATAAAAAAATAGGTAATTTCAGAGATCAGTATTCTATGAAAGTTCCCGTGAGGAACAAAAGGGTAGCTCTGATAGATGCTTATTTTGGGAGTGAGAGTATGTTGGGCTCTGGAGAGCAAAGCTACAGCAAGATTTGGCTGTGCTGGTGGCTTTGAGCCTGTGTGTGTTTGTTGTGGTGTGTCTGTTGGAATAAGTAGCTCTTCATCTGAGACCTCCATGCACAGAGTGACCCTGCGTGTGCCAGGCAGCCTCTGCCCCTGAAGAGCCACTCTCACATCTCTTTGCCAGCTGCACATAAGCATTGGATTGAACCTGCTTCTCACTTCCACTAGAAGAGATGCCTGCCCAAAGCCCAAATGTAGGGACTGCATGTAAATAAGACAAAATGTGTGTATCTTTACACATCTACGTGCATTTTGTTCAAAATACTTAAATCTATATTTCTGGAAGAATGAATCGTTCAATAAGAATATATTTTTCTGACTACTAGCCATGACGTTATCCTTTTCCCAAATATTTTCAGACTAAATAAGCATTTGAAAGAAGACTAAGAATTCTGACACTGCTGAAGCATTCAGGACTCGGGACTCTTGATGCTTCACATCTGAGATTGAAATAGAACGTTTCTGAAACTCCTGTTTCAAAAGAATGGGTTCTTGAAAAGTAACCTTGGCTGCTTTTATGCAGAGTGGAGGTACACTGACTGATTTGGTCCAAATGAGAGCAGAGTTAAAAAAGCTGAATTCAGAAGGGCTGCTGTGCAGGACTTTATGGATCGCTTTGTTTTATAGACTGAACTTGCTTTGCTAAGCTGACTCACAATATGTGACAAGAGTATTCCCTCTTTCTGAATTAATGAGATTCATCATGGGTTATACGGCCAGGCTAGAGAACCTCCCAGGGAGGGAGCATTTTCACAAGAGACATCTAAGCAAGATACCCTCATGGATTTCCAAATGTACATTTTTGTACCTAGTTCCAGGGGGGAAAAAAAAAAATCATCTTTCCTAGGAATTATTTAAATATTTTTTTGGGGGTCAAAATGTTGAGTTGTTGAACTGACTGCTCTTTTGAGTTGCTGTGGTAGTTGTCTGTATATGTACACAATCAGGAATGGTATTTTGACTATTAAACTGCATAAACTTATCAATGTGAATTGAGTTCACTTCAGCATGAATGCCAGTGGTACACACAGAGACCAAACATTAGTCAGTGTTTTCCAGACAAATTTGCACAATCCTGTGAACGAAAGATGCATATCCTTTACAGACAAGTTATATATTGGTCAATATAATCTGTAATGCTGTTTTTCAGTCATGCTTATTTAGAGCAAGGGATGTGACTTTCATGACTGTTACTGCTCTGTTCATTTATCTTTCTAGCTGCTTGTGATGCTCTGGTCTGTAGGAATGCAAACAGTGAAACTACCAATCCTAGACCAAAGGTTCTTGGAAATGTTGAATAAATGAGCTTCTGTGGCTGAGAACACACTGCCCTTAGTTTCTCACTCGGTAAAAGTAGGGACAGCTTCAGAAAATGAGGGCTGCTGTGTAGATGGGATGATTAGGGGGCTGGTTAGCTCAGTCAGTAGAGCTTGGCGCTAACAATGCTAAGGTCGCGGGTTCGATTCCCGTTCGGTCCCCATGTGTTGCCTGATCTAGTCGAGAGGTGGCGTCCCTGGCGGCAGGGAGGCTGGATTAAATGATCTCTAAGGTCCCTTCCAGCTCAGGCCGTTCTATGATTCTATGATTCATTCTATGATTCTATGTTTCTGAAGTGGTGAGGAAGTGCCCTCACTGCACCTGCACGGAAGTTTCTTGCTTTGAGAGTAATGGGCTAGTGCTTGAGACCAGAGCCCTGTTGTTCCAAATTGTGATAAAGTCAACATAAAGACCCAATTAGGCTTGGTTCTTGAGCAGGGAATGATTTTCATGGCCATACTGTGCTCCTCTGAAGGTCAGATTTGGGAGAAACTTTATCTCTATATATATGCACATATGTTTGTTTTTAAAAAAATCTGCCATCTGTTCCCCCGTATTTTGACCATACTTATTAGTGATCCAAATCTATAGTGGTGTTCCAGATCCTTGCTGGTTTTTAGTCTGCCTCTTTCTAGTTTCCATCTATTGACAACTATTTTCTGCTCATCTGTCTATGCAAAGCAGAGCCTAAAATGCTTTGTGCAGTTGGTAATGGAATTTCTGGCAAAGGTAGATTTCAGCTGCTAAGAGAGAGAAATTGCTGGAACAGGAGAAACTTCCAATTGAACTCTTGCTGTGTTTGCTTCTGTGATCTGTTTGTGTTACACAGTACTGTGGCTCTTACCACCTAAACAGCCCTGCATCATCTGGTCCCCTGCTGTACGGGTGAGATGTCTGAAAGAGCACAGCAGGGGCATGAGAATTGCAGAACCTGAAGTTCAGAATTGACCAATACAGAACTTAGAATAATTGTTTAAATCTGTAGTATCCAACTGGTGGTGGATGATGGGTTCAGACTTCTGCTTCTCATAATAATTTTAATGAAGCTGCAGCTTTCCAGCCATGTATGATGTGAATTTGGAGATGGGTCTTTGCTCTGCGGTGCCCTCAGCAGCAGGACGCAGACACTGCTGCCACACCTCTGGCAGGGTGGGACTGCTACTGAAACAAAGCGTGTGAGGAGCAGGGTGATGTTAGGTGTTTTTCATGAAATTATTTTGGCTTTTGCTTTATGCAGAAAGGCTTCCTAAGATCAGCAGCTGTTTAAAATGCTTTTATAACTGAAATGTAACGTGTATTATAATTTCATATTTCGTTGCTATTTTTTGTGAGCTGTTGGTGATTCCTGGCTCTGTAAATTATAGCTAAGTTAGGCCAACCTACAAATCCAGATATTTTTGCATAGTCTCTGTTGTGAGCGGTAAAAGCATGTGTATTCTGCTAATCCATATTCAGAATCAAGCCTGCAGTCAGAGTGCTAAATATAACTTGATTTTTAGGCCATAAAAAAGTTATTTTTTTTCCCCCATGAAAACAGGCTTTGAAGCAACTGAAATATTGCCTACCTTGTGTGCTTTTGTTTTTAAAACTATTTTTAAATATTCCACAGCAGACATTCTACCCACAGAAAACAGCAGGAGAGGTTTCTTACATAATAATCTGACAGATGTGTCATGGTATCTAATCCCTTAAACCTCCAAAGCCCTCTGATAGTGGATGTTTTAAAAGGCCAGATTGAAAAGCATGCTGCTCTTTTATTGAGTCTTTGCCTTCAGTGCCCATTCCGCACTCGATCGCTTTATTTTGCTAAAGCAGAGTACGTGATAACTTGAAGTCAGAAGAAAAAAAAATCTTAGAATTAAAAATACCATTAAAATAATTCCAAGGGAAAACACCATTTAAAAATCTGCATTTACATCTGAATTGTCTCATTCAAATCTCTTTTCCATGCTTTCTCTGCGATTGTATCAAGAAGTAAATCAATAATAATTACACACACAGAATGACCAGCAGACTTGCAACTGAACCATCAGGACTTTCACATTCCTTAACTGTGCAACCGTGTAATCATATTA
Organism: Apaloderma vittatum; assembly: GCF_000703405.1. Lineage (NCBI taxonomy): Eukaryota > Metazoa > Chordata > Aves > Trogoniformes > Trogonidae > Apaloderma > Apaloderma vittatum. The sequence goes on from NW_009709676.1 coordinate 14,137, forward strand.
CTGAAACTCTTGTCCTCTTTCATCTCTGGCCTTTCTGTGCCTCTGAGCATCCTCCCTGAGCACACCGTAGGCCATTCCGAGTGGGGAACTGTCTTCCACTTCCCTGGGTAAGCACCTGGCGTTCTTTTTAAAATAACAAAGTCATTAGAATAGTCTTTGCCTCTTAGCTCATTTTAGCACTTTCTTTTTCTAAGCAGTTATAGCTTTAATAATCCAAATGTCAGAGGGAATAGGAATTCAGAGGATCAGCGTTTCAGTTAACCATGTTAAATAAGTTCCCCTGATAGATAGAGCAGCATAAAACCTTGTTTCAGCTTACGTGGCTGAGGTGATCAACACTGCGATATAGGTGACTACTATGTTGCTTGCCATAAATTTGTGTTCTCGATACTTTGAAAAATTGTATCATGTACTGTTACATGGGAGTTGGGTCTGAACTTGTATCTGAAATTAAAGGAAGCAAAGGTTTAGAAAGAAAAACTGACTTTTTTTTTTAATTTTTGACATTTGTAAAAGTGCAATGTGGTCTTAAATGTTTAGATGTAAAGCGGTCTTTTAAAATACATAAGAACACCTAGAATTTCTTTCAGAAATGTTGTCAGTTTGTTTTGATAAAATCATAGCTTTCTAGTTTTTATAATCCTTATTACTTTTAGTATTACTTTATTTAGAACTTTTTCTCTGAAATGTGACCCGACTTGAGATAGCTCACCTGATGAGGTTATCAGAGATTTGTTAAATGACACTCTGGGACTGAGAAACTAATAAGCTTGTATTTGATGACACAGACCTGTCTGTCTTTTTTGTGAATGCAGCAGCTGACCTTGACTTTACGCATGGTCAGTTTCTACAGTTCTTTTGCAGCTTTTAAAAAAAAGTATTTTTCAAACACAGTAATCCTATAATGCAATGATTTCTTTTTCAGTGAGGATTTCTTAGTGGTTTTTAGTTCTGTTCAAGCTAAGGTTCTTTATATACCAGCTGTATACACATAAAGTGTAAGATAAAAACAAAAGAGGACAGACAAGAAATGGAGATTATACACAAAGACTTCCAGGTTAAAGTGGTTCTGCCGGTCTAGCAGATGTGAAATACAAGGCTAAAAAAAGGGATATTTGTTATTTAAGTGGCACATACTGCGTTGTGTATGAGAGCTTTCCTTCATGGAGAGTGCAGTGTTGTCTAAGGATGGCCTCCCTTCATGGTTCATCCCATCTTTTAGTGTCTGGTTCCCTCTTCCTCTGCTTTTTTTGTGGAGAATTGGTTATTTTCAAATTATCACTTCTGTATTTTTGGTTTGTTTGTTTATTTATTTATTTATTTAAAAAATATTGTTACTGTGTTTATATTGAGGGTAGCTTGATGCCTCAGCATCTTAATGTTTGGGCTTAATACTACAGTGTCCTGTAGCATGTGTATTCCCCCTGTACTGATGATGCTGGATAGTGGGCCCTCATCCCAACATTCGCAGACACTGTGTAGGAATGGACATCAGTGATATAGTGTAAATGACGCAGTCTAGGCACATCTGACAGTGCTGTGCGTGATGTGACTAGTCAGGGCTATAAAAGAAGGGAGAATGTGGAAGAATAAAGTTTTCTTCTTTTCCAGCTGGCTGAAGCAAGGGAAACCTCTGTTGGCTGATTTGATATTAATTTTACTGTCTATTGAATAATAGGTGTTTTCAGATGCAAGGGTTTATCTTGAAAAAGATAAACTCTTATGGAATGGAACCATTTCATTCCAGAATTGATAGGTTAGTCTGTATGCCTCTTTTTGGTACTGTTGAATACCTCTGAAACGAAATAGCTGTTACTGGGAAAGTAGAGTGCTGGCATGGAGAACTGTTAAAAAACTTTTTTTTTTTTTATGTTGCTCTATTTTGGTCAGTTCAATTTAGCTGATTTGCCCTCAAGCCTAATACTTTTTCCCTTGCTGGGAGCACTTTTAACAGTTAACCAGTTAAGGGAACGCTGTAGTTCAACCCTGCAGCACGTAACAAGGTAAAGGGTCTGCTCAGTTCTGCTGTATTCCTAAAATTACAGATACATCTCGCATATACAATATGCTAAAGGAAAGGAAGAGGCTGTGATTAAAGTGCTTTGGTTTTTGGAGGCTCAAACTTTCTTTGTGACTTAAGAATGGTAACCTGGGCTCAGATACTCAAATGTAGTTGAACAACTATGTAAGCCCTTAGGCATTTTATTTGCCTTTTAAGTGGGCATGATGTTTTTGAAATCATCCCACCTTTCCTACCTCCATGAATACTTTGTAGCTAACCATTTGTTTGAAGCCTTTGCTTGAAGCCAGAGCTCTGCAAGATGATCGGGAAAGCTGAACCACAGAGGCACGTTTTGAGCTGACAGCAGCTGAAGCCGAGAACAGAGAGGCTGTGGTGTGCTGAGATGTTCTGATGAGAACGCTTGCCCAGAGTGAGAGAAATTCTGGTGTGGTGGTGTTGTGTGTGTTTGTTTGGTTTTTTTCCCCCTTGTTTGTTGTTTGGTTGGTTTTTTTCTTTCTTTCTTTGAAGTACAAGTTTGAGTCTCTGGTATCTCAGGACAACATCCCAGATACTGAGCTGTCAATAAAGTGTCTTTTCTCATTATGAATATTGCTTACATCAAACAGAGAAATTCCAACACCTCATACTTACCATTCTTTGTGGAGTGGGGTTCTGATTCATACTTCACCTTCATGGTTTGAATGCTCATTCATGGTTTTGAGGTATTTAGATTTTGTTTTTGTTTGCTTTGGGAGTAGGTGTGTGTGTGTTTGTTTTTTTCTTGTTTAAAGCAGTGGTGGGCTTTTGCAGGTGGAGAAATGGTGATATCTTTAGCATGTGTTTAATGGGGATTGGTCTGTGGGCTGAATCAGTCCCTCGGGCACCCAGGCCTGGCTGCTTTGCCCTTTGTCTCACCTCTGGCTGAGGGGAGATCCCACTGGTGCTGGGGCTGTGCCCAGTGCCTGGTGGGTGGGTGTTGTGCAGCCCAGTGCTATCTGTGGGAGCTGCGTTTGTAGGTCAAGCCCTTGGTTTCTCTGCAGGCCTCCTCCCCACATGTGAAACAGAGAGTGTCGACATCCTTCTCCACGTCAGGACTGCACGGGGAGGGTTAGGAGCTGTTCAGACACTGCACTGGGCTGGTACGTAGGGACTGTGCAGGCATTTCAGCCATTTCAGGTGGGAAATGGCTTTGCTGAGCCAGCTGCAGAGGTGTGCTAAATCGGCAAATTTGCATGTAATTTAGTTTTGGTTTAATCTATTGCTTCTCTTTGGTTCTTTATTCAAAACCAGCTGGTTTTGCTTGCTGAATGCCTGGCTTTTGGAACTGGTCTGCGTTCCATGAAACGTGACTGTGAAAGACCTTTGCTGTGCAACATCTACTGTCAGGTTTTTCCTGTCTAAATACATAGTTGCTTGGGAAAGATGTTATTGAATGAATAATTGTATTTTTGCCTGTGTAATTATCACATGACAATTTCTCATATTCCTCTTAATTTTGATGCATATTTCTTGTGTCACATAAGTCAAACTTACCTCTACGACTGAGTTTCAAGACTTGATTTAGATTTGTTTTTTATTTTTTGATTCCTGGGTCCTGATTTCTTTGCTCTTTACATCAAATGTATTGAGCTTGCAAACAGGAAAAAAGAGTTATTGTAATTGAATACTGTTTATGTTTTTGTGAACCATTTGCTACGCTGTTGCCACTCTACATTTAAAAAAACCCCACTCCAAACAATCAACCAGTGCCCTGATTCTAGAATCCTGTTACAGCACTTCCAGATGTTACCACATGCAGTATTTTACAACAAAGCTAAGCTTTGTGTTTCATTGCTTTGGATGCTGAAGGGGCCTTCAAGAAGGAAACATAAATCAAAGATTTCTAGAGTAGATAAAAGCTCAAGGACATGAGGACATGCAGGCAGTACCTTCAGACAATGTATCATCCCATTCCCCTGAAAATGGGGCAAGAAACCCACTGTTTCTATTTGAACTTTTAGGGAAGTCACAGGCAAGAAGTCCATAGGTAGCTCCTCTGCCTTAATTCTATATTCCACTGGATGCATAACCACTTCTATTTTAAAGAACCTTCACAGGTTTACTTCATTTATTTATTAGCAGAAAGGTTAGAATTGCCGAGAAGCTGTTGAAATGTACCATGGCCCATCTGTCCCCAATTAGATTCGCTATTATCCTTCTACATCCAAAATTTAGATGCCCAGAAATCATGCAGTCAGCTGGCTGTCTGGCTATAAAATGTTGTGGGAGAGGATACATATATTTTCTTACATTGAAACTCTCTTTTTTTTTTTTTAGTTATTAATTTGTAAACTAATTGTTTCTACAGCCAAAAAGGAATACTTGGAACTAGACACTGGAGCAGCTATCTAGAAGAGGAGGAGAGATGGTCTGGCTCAAATATATGGTTATTTTAAAAAGATATTTTTAACTTGATTACAAAAAAATAGTGTTCCTAATCTGACCTGGGATGCCTCCAGGTACCTGGAGTGAGATGGCCTGTGTAGGACTGGTAAGCAGCAGGAAAACCCTGGCTCCAAGGCAGAGGAGGAGCAACAGGCAGGTGTGTACCCTTCTGAACCAGCAGTTCTGTGCAGTTTCTATGGGATATTCTTTGTGTGCTGTCAGCAGCAGTAAAGATTTATCAGGCCAAATTCTGATATTGCTTGCAACTGTGAAGAGCACATGGGCTTGTACAGGTGTAATGGGATGGAAATTAGTGGAATTTGTCAATAATTCTGCTGGCAGTTCAGAGGGAGGAGTAAGATTTGCAGACATGTGCAGTTGGCTGGTGTGATCACCTGCCCAGGGCTAGCAGGAGTAAGGGTAGGAAAAATACCTGTCTCAGTAGACACTTTTGCAAATGAAACTATTGGTTAAAACTTGTGTTATTTCACGACCGATTCCAGAGAACACTTAATCAGGAAAACTAAAGATACTGGGTTTGCTTTTGCTATGTCACTCTTCTTTGTTACCTGATTGTCATGTAACTTAGTCTGCAGCTCGCTGAGAAGGCACACTGTGACAGCTGTCTACTTCTGTTTAAAAAAAAAAAAATTAAACCCCACCACATCTTGGGCTGAATGTGGGATTTGCGGTGTGATACTTCAGTGGAGGCTGTTTGAAGATGTGTTGTGGCTTGAAATCGGAAGGTATCAGAACTATCAGAAGGTGGGTGGGATGGAAACTTCCACGCTATGGAGGAGTTACAGAGATTTCTGGCTTTCTGGAGAGAGGATTTTGTGTTACTGCTGCTCTGCTTGGTGACTGAGGCATGTTCACAGGGACCAGAAGCAGTGCGGGCCATTATTTTAACTGTTGTTGCAGAATCCCAAAGAAGTTGGAGTAGGCAGGGACCTCTGGAGATCACCTAGAGCAACCCTCCTGCTCAGAGCAGGGGCAGCTAGAGCAGGCTGTTTGAAGCTGTATCCAGCTGGGTTTTGAACATCTCCAAGGGTGGACACACTGCAGTTTTTCTGGGCAGTGAGTTCCCGTGTTCAGTTGTCTTTACAGGAAAAAAAAGGTTGTTACACTAAAATTAAATTTCTTACATTTCTTATGGCCAAATCCTGCGCAGTCTGGGTAAATAAGCCTCCTGCCTGCAACGCTGACAGTTTTCAGTAACCTTTCCTCCCTCCTCTGCTCTCCCAGTACTGGTTCGTAGTGATGACTGCAATTAGTACAGCACAGGAAGGTTTAAAGATAGTATTTTGTTGTGAAAAAACCTCACTAGGAAGAACTGGACTTGATTTTAAGACTGAAAACCAATATTGACCAGTGTGTACTATTCAAGCCTAACTACTGCTGCAGCTCTGTGTTGGCAGCGTGGTCTCTCGTGCAGTGAAGGTCAGAAAGAACACAGGTTCCTAAGCAAGCAGAGCTGAAGCTTGAGACTGGCCTTAATTTAGTTATGTAAGGGTAAAGCAGCTCTTGTCCCCACTTTGGGATGCTTAATGTGATAGATGTAAATCGCTTCAGTACAGTAACTCCATTGAAATGAGGGAAGCAGCCACACCTTGTAATAGTGGGTGGTTTCCTCTCCTATCATGAGCAGTCAGAGCTGTTTTCAGATTGCAGTATGGTTCCTTCCACTCAAATAGTGGTTTCTCAAGGTGGCTGTGGATGTCTCCACAGATGTTTTGCACGGTGGTTCAGCTGACATACTGTTGCAGCTGCTGCTTTACAGTTTATTCCAAGAGTTGTCTTTTTAAAAATTTTTTCCTTCTGGAGCTCTGTTCTGACAGTGCTCCCTCTCTCACAGTTCACATGGAGGAGAACTTGTTGCGGGATCAGGGTCTGAGCCGGGACCGGTGGTCTGTGCTTATGAACAAAAATGCTTAGGGAGTGCAGATAGGTTAATTGAAGTTAGTTGTGTGTGACCAGGTTGGTTTGTCTTTAATCTCTTATGTTTAAATTTTATATGCATGAAGACAGTTAATCCTCTTAACTGCTGTAGACTTCGAATGCTTAGTAAATAAGTGCCCTCTTTAATTGATGCTCTGGTGTTTGCCTGTTTAAGCCAAAATAAAAGAGCTACACTGGGCCTTGAGGAAATCTTCCTTAGTGCAGTGAGAGCTTCTATTATGTAAAAGACTTGAGTCTTCCAAGCTCATTATTTTTATAGTACTGTCTACTTTGGTCTTTTAAGACAATGCTCTTTTTTTAACATCAACATTTTTGAGATCAGAGAACACTTCCTGAGCCAAGGCAAATTGAGCAAGGTATTTCAGCACTAGACAATCAAAGATGCACTTCTCATCCATGCAGGTTAACACTACGGGTTTTTTTTTTATTTATTTTTTTTAACTGAAACCCAAAAAAGTATTCCTCTCAAGTGAAGGGCTTGTTATTTTTGCAGTATGTGCAGTAAAATAATAGTCTATAGCTTATTTCTTGGCAGTGAATCATGAAATACTTTACAGTGTGTATACTCGCTGGTCAACTGGCTGACCAAAATACCAATATTCTGCACCAATAAATCTATATAACAGTTTTAATCAGATGTGAAGAATATATTCTTCACTCTTGTGTCTTGAATTTTGTTCAGGTGGCATGTTAACACTTACCCCACTGAACGCCGCGTTAGTGACAGTTAACAAACACATCCTTGTTTATACCAGGTTTCAGATCATACCTGTTTCTTAAATCGCTGTTCAACTGCCGTTTTAATTTGGCCTGTGTAGTGAATGGATTAGGAGTAATGAGATGGAGGGGAAGAATCTGACTAGATACCTTTTCCTACGTGAGGTATGATGGAAAAAGGGGTGGCTGTCTCATTTGTAATGAAATTTAAATTCAGATCTGTTCACAATAAATATTTTGCCAGGCTGCAAATGTCCTCCGTATTATGTCAAACAGCAGCTGAGCGTGGACGAGAGTTGTTAGTGCCTCAGCTGGGCTTTTCCTGGAGGTGTCATGCTCACTGACTGCAGCAGCTTGATGCTGCGTAGCTGAGCTTTGAAGTTCTCGGATCTGATCACATTTACTTATACATGTAATTGTTTTCATATGTAATTTGTTATTGAATTCAGTCATATTTAAAAATTTTGGGCAACTAATTTATTTTAAGTACGGTCTTGTATTTTTGAATAACTTTTCTTTGAGGTTCTTAATTTTTTAACACAACTTTTAAGGTCAGTGGTCCGACTGCATAAATTATTAAATGCTTCTGAATTTTTTATAACTTTCCCCAGCAATGCAGGCTGGGTTTTCCCGTCTCTTCAGAATTCCTGGATGTGCGGTATGGAGGGTGATAGTGTATGTACTTTGTTTTTTGGGGGTCTTTTTTTTTTTTTGTTTCAGATCATAGTTACTGTGAAATCCAAGCTATCATTTGTAGTAGTAACATAGAGAATATTTTGCTCCCTCCCAATAGAATTGATCTGCTTTTTTGATTTTTCTGAGGTTGAACAGCAAGTGTCACATTTATCCCTTGGTTTAAGCTTTGTCTACAGAGGAGCTGAAGAACAGCTGTGGATGAGTCCCCAAGGCAAGGGCCGATGCTACACACTTGACAGTCTGCTTTTCTGCCAACTGAAGATCCTGTCCTAGGACAGACCGTACTCCTCTGAAATTGTGGAGCAACGTGATACCACCTGTTTTAGTAACGTAACAGTACAGAGAGCAGTTTTGCAAAGCAGGTAGGAGTCAAATTGAGTTCCATTTGAACTAACTGGTGAATTGGAAGAGAGATGCAACCGTACGGAGATTTTGCTGCTACTTGTAGGATGGCTCTCGTGTTGTTTTAAATTTCTGTAGTGATCACATGTCTGTCTTTGTTGGAGGTTCCTGGTCAGGGGTCCTTATCTTCTATACATGACCCCCCTGACTGATTTACTTCAGCATCCGTGTGACTGAATCTATGGCTGTGCCGAGGCAACTTCTGGGGAACATCTGCCTTCTCCGTATTCTTGCTCTCTGAGCAAGGATCAGCCTTTAGTGACTGCTTGGCAACCCTCTGATGATGAAGCAGGCGTGGTTGTGAAGTATCTGTGTAATGTGAGGAGTGAGAAGCTGCCAGGTGGCTCTGGGCTGTGGATTGCCTGGAGGAGTCATCCCCCCCATCCTGACTCTCCTCCCAAACAATCCCGTAAAGACTGATAACACGTCACAGCACGGCCCCACGAGTGATGGGACTGCCACTGAGCTGAGCTTCGGGGGCTGGCTGCACAACTCACAGCCTCTGTCACCCTCCTCTTCGTAATTCTTGAGTGGAAGAGATTAACAACTGTGGGTGCTGGCAGCTTCAGTGTTTTTATTTATTGGAGAGTGCAGTGCTGCTTATCCTTCCTTTACCACTTCCGTGGTGAGTAAATGGACTTACCTGGTAACAGCATACTGTGATGGGCACACAGAATATTTTTTATTTAAAGAGGGTGTAAATACAGTGACAGGCACCTGCTGTGGCAATGAAACTTGTAAGTCATGATGAGCTAAAATTTTCCCTGTGCAAACTTTTCAGCTGAACTAGTTTTACGCTCATGGGAATTGAGAACTGGCCCTTCTGGTACTTTAGTGTCTGTTTCCTTGCACGGAATGGGAATGTTCATCTTTAAAGCAGTAAGCCTGCTACATAAACTATAACTTTAGGAACAGTTGTCAAAATTCAGAGGCTCGTTTCACTTTCCCACAAGCACATGTCTGGAACAGTTCAAATAGTTCTCAGTTGGAGACCACCATTACAAGGTTTGGTGTCTGCTTCCCCCCCAGTGGGTCTATTTTAACGTTGTGCCTACATCAACCTATATCCAAAAAGTAAAAATGCAGTTGAGTAATTGCAAGCATTTAAATTCAAATGTGAATTCAAATCTTTGCAACCATGATATCATTTTTGGTTGGGTCAGCCTTTTGGTGCTTGCTGCCCTTCTTAATAAAAATCTGTGCAGTGTCTTCCTATCCATGACAGTCACGTCAGCTGCATAGCCCACAGCTGTAAAAGAAGCTATAAAGCAAAAATACCATTCACTGGATTTTTTTTTTAATTTTAAAAAAAGGTAATAAAAAATTACCTGCTCCCCAGGAAAAAAATGGCCACACACTCCAGACCAAGCACTTTCTTCCCTGACTTGTCTAAATGCAGAAATTTTGGTGCTATAAATATTCTATCTATTCTGTGGTGCTCTGAGTAAAAGAAATGTGACCATTTTTGTTCTGTGATCCGTTTTAGCTGTCTTAACACCTTGTTTTCTCTTTTCTTCACAAAAAAATAATGTTTTTCTACTTCAAACTGAAGGAATAATAGGGGATTATCTTTCCATATCCTTTAATTCTAGCATTATGAATGCATTTTGTAAACTTGCCTAGATTTCTTGAGATGCATTCTTGCTGTAAGAAATACTCTCTAATAGCACCTGGATGTGCCATATGACTGCAGACTGACATTTTTATATGTAAGGAATCGTTAGGGAAATCAGTAGAAATGAAGAACTACATGCAAGGTAGGGGATGTATACCGAGATACGCGAGTCTGTGCGAGATGCTGCTCATGCTTATACCAACAGTACCATAATCTTCAAAACAGTAATTCAAATACAAACCCTGGGATTTCCCTATTATCTTGCTTGTCTGTTAACAAGAAATTTAATTTTATGCTGAAGGAATTTGGCAAGGTGTAACATTTTCTGATGCTGCTGGGTGTGGGTGCAGACTGAGGTGACCAGCTGTTATGTGTCTTCCGAAGCGTCTTTGCCTTTTCAGCCTGAGCTACCTTGTGCTGTTGCTGATCCAATGTGAGCTATGAGTGTTCAGCATTTCTGGAAATCAGACACAGATTGTCTCAAGTTCGGTGCCCCGAATCTTCAGAAAATACTGCTAATTCGGCATTTTGCTGAAGGGCGCTCTCCGAAACCACCATGAGATAAGGTTACTGCGATTGAAGTCCCTTCTGCTTTGGCATCTAATTTCAGAATGAGTGACAATAAACACAGTGCCTGATCAAAAGGCATGCAAAGCATGGGGTCCCCTCCTGCTGCATATTTATATGTTGCAATGTGTTATAAATGCATTTAACTCAGTAGAAACCATTGTAGTTTATATAAATCAGCTGTTATCGAAGAGCTGGCCAGTTCGGTAGTGTGTGTGTGTTTGCGTGTTGGCCTGCTGGAGGCGGAGAGTTTCTGAAGTGTCAGACCCATGATGATCCTCTTGCATCCTTTTTCATTCAAAGGTATCGGCAGTTGGTTACTGAAAGCTGTGCGATAGGTTTTGCAAATACAATACCCAAGTCTTTTTGTCTTATTTTTAAAAATATCTTTAAATTGGTTACAACACAAGCAGAAAAATAGATATGAAACGCGGATGACCAGGGGAAAACATCTCTACCTTTCAGAAATAGATGGACCCTCCTTTTAGTGTCTTTTTGGAACATTCTGTGTCAATGTTGAGGGAGGAAGCTTTGTCTCTGTGTCTCTATTTAAATCAGCATGCCTATGTCAGGAGAAAATAGGACCCCAGGATTTGTATGTGGTTTTACCTCATAGATAAATGTTACTGTATTGCAAGACGAGGACCATGACGCTTTATTTGCACTCCTGGTCGTTAGGACCAGTGCCATGATGCAGGACAGAGTAAGTTCTCTATGGACTGAGTAAAATATATATATATATATATATCTGACACAGCTTTATTTGAGGTGTGTAAGAGATAGAGTTGTACTATTGTAACTAGCTGTGCATTTCAACTCTTTTGCATTCTTGTATGTCTAAGATAATTTTATCTGTCATCTACTGTATAATATGTTACAGTCCAGTGGAAGCACTGACCAAATAAATCTCTAAAACAGGCTTCCTGGAAGGAAGAAAGAGAGAGGGAGGAAAAGGAGAAAAAAAAAAAAAAGAGAGAGAAGAGCAAGAATATGGATAAAATTTTACAAAACCAGGAATATCCCTTTTCTTTTGAACATGTTAATTTCTCCTGTGTATAACTAATTATTTATCCAGGGCACACCAATACTTTTTTCTTTTTGTGGAGTTAAGTGTTAATGGTGGGAAAATACCTGCCTAAATGGAAAAGTTACTTCTTTGGGGTGATGGTGGTGAGGGGAAGGAACATTTTCTCACCATCTCTTTTCCCTAGGAGGTGGCCCATGTGAAAAGTTGCACATATAACTGTAAAATCAACTGCTAATGAGGCACTCGGGGCAGTCTTGATGTAGGAGTATTAAGGCTTACCAGTCTCCTCCTCGTTGTGCTTTATGGATATTAAAATTTGCAATATTTCATGAGTTGGTGAAATGTATTAGTCCTTTCTATATATTGGCAGCAGAGCCTAGAAACAAAATTATTTTCTTATGCTCACAGGGAAAATCACTGCTGGAATTTGGCATAACTCTTAGGAAAATCTGTTTGCTTGTCCTGCATTCCCAGATACATCAAGATAATCCTTCTGAGTGTTTTCTCAGCATATCTGTGTAGTGTGATACCAGCTTTCTGCATGTGCAACAGTGCTCCATCTCTGCAATAAGCTGCTGTGGCAACCACCCTGAGAACTACAAAAAGAAACAGCCGCTGAGCACCACTCTCAAGTGCGTGTTTAACTTCAAGGCCGATAGACCTTTGTTTTCAGTGGGACTGTTGTCCTTTTAAAATAGCTTCCAGATCTAAGCACTTTGTTCAGGCAAGGTACAGTCATAGGTAAGAAACTCTAAAAACTCCAGCTTTAACGCAGCTGCCATGAAGATGTTTGCACCTCTGCAGAAGTACAGAGCTAGAGGGCAGCTGCTGCCTCTGTGCCTCATTATCAAGAGTTGTGTGTTGGCTCGGGAGGTAGCACGGATCCACTAAACCAGAGCCTGTAGACATACGTCATTATCAGCTTCCACTGAGCCCTGCTTTGGACACCTGGTTTACCTTCTAGCTGGAGAACTGGTATGTCGATAATAGCTGCTCGTTTTACAGAGGAGAAGGGAATCCTGGAGGAGAAAAAGTTGTTCCTAATGGTAATATTTGTGAAAGTCTGGTGGAACGTGCCCGAGAGTTGTTGCGGTCACAGACAATGTGGATATTATTTGTGGGAAAATGTGAGCAGCTCACATTTTTTTGTTGTTTACTGAGTGAGATAAATTAGATTAGCCTGATGAAATAGATAAATTAGTGCAACTCCAAGTACTTAAGTTTATGAAAGTGTTTACTCCTTGCTCATTTTGTTTAGTTACGCTAGCTAGAAGATAACCAGATTGATCTAAACTGCATGTATCTAGTAATTTTCAACTGCTTTGGTCCATGGGCCTTGTTTGTTTAATGTCCCTGCTGTGCTGTTCTTAATAATTTCACATACTCCATGATCTCAAAAAAAGATCAATGGATTCTTTGCTGTGTATGGTAAAGAGAATATTTTTGTTCAGAAGTGCATGATGAGGCGCATATTGTAGAGAATGTTTTCTTACATTAGTCAGCTGCCTAGTAGATTAAATTCTATTGCGGAGCCTTGATCTGATGTTCTTGGTGTCCAGCTCGGAAGGTGGCATCAGTGCTCACTTATTTCAGTAAATCCTAAAGTCTTTAATGCAACCCTGAAATAACAGTTTGAGACACTGATAGTTTAAATGTAGGTAGGATGGGGAAAAGGACCCTGGGCAGGAGGAAGCTTTGAGAGCAAAGACTGTGCCAAGGAGCCGTGTGCTTTGTTTGTATATTCCCTTTTCGTTATAGATTTCTCGTCCTCAGCAGATGAAAAAGGAATTTGTTTACTCTGTTTTAGACACAGTGATACTATATGAAAAAACTTCTTACCCACACACTGATTTAATGAATCTGTAATTTTAGGCTTATCTATTTGGAGAGAAGGGATTTTCGAATGTTTCATGAGGAGAATTTCTGAAAAGCAGTAACTGTAATATTAAAAACCTCTAAGTCACCTTTTTCTCCTCACAGGAAATAACACAGCATTTCTTGCATGTCTTGCAGTATTTAATTATACCCAAATTCTTACAGAATGATAAATGGCAGGTTGTCTCAGTGGTAGAAGATCTGAATTTTTGGATGTGAAATGCAGATTGTGTGGGTCCTGGATTATCTGGGCTTTGCCTGTGTATTGGATCCCTGACAGATCTTTCTGTTCTGCAGAAGACACTAAAAGAAATACTGCTCAGAGATGTGGAATTAGCAGCGTGTCTCTGTTGTTTGTTACGTGCTTATGACCATGATGCCTTGGCCTGATTTCTTGTCTGGCACTGGAGAACTCTGGTCCTCCACAGGGGGAGTGTGGAGGGTGGAAAGTGGTAGCAGATGGAGATTTATTTACAGAAGTCTTCCTTATTCTTTTTGTTCTTTTCCCTGCCTCAGTGACTGCATGCAGAACCTTCCTGGTGATGGAAAGATGTTTGCATCTTGGTGTGAACAGGTGTTTGCATCTTGCTTTCGGTTTCTTTTTGGATGTTCCACAGTCAAGAGTCTTTTCTGCAAATAGCTGCCAAAGAAAGGAAGATTTGCTGACCAGAGCATTCTTTTGCAGGTTATTGCCACAGCAGAAGGTCATTTGCCACTTGAGTCCCCAGTTCTGAACTTTGCAGGTGTCATCTCAGTGTTGCACCAAAAAACTGCAGGGCACCTCTTTGAAGACTTAAGGCTTGGATTTGACAATCTGTTTTATTCCCCCAGCAAGCTCTTGGGAGCAGTGCTGGAGCTCCAGCTCGTGCTTTCTGTGAGGCCACTTGCGAGTTCTGGTGACTCAGACCGGTTGTGCCAGAGCTTGTGGTGCTGAGAGGACATCCCGCCACAGCATTGACCCGTCCTGCTGCAGAGAACGCCTCCTGCCTTAGCTCCCTGTCTGGCTGGGTGGTGCAGAGGGACTGCGTGCCGTGGGTGAAGCCTGGCCGTGGGGCAGGGGCTCAGCAGCAGCTTTTAGCTTCTGCCCCGCAGTTGTGGCGTAGGGGGGCAGGGAGGACGGGCAAGGCAGGGCAGACTTGCTGACCTGCTGCTTCCTCTTCCGTGTCAGCTCCTCGCTGGAGCAATGCACCTCGTGAGTGCCACTCTCTCTGCCCTGTGACTTTTGCTTGAGAAGAAGCAATTTTAGATTCAAGCCATCAGTGCCTGGGCAGGGCTGGCACCAACAATGGGCACTACAAAATGGTGCAAATTTTTCCCTGTTTGGCTTTTTCTTTTTTCTTTTTCTTTTTTCTTTTTCTTTCCTCCCCATTTGATTACCAGTTTTGCATAGTGAATTATCGACCCTGCTTTGAAGAAAGCATTCAAGATGATCTAACCTCCCCTTGGCAGAAACTGGCACTGCCTGGCAGGCATCAGGACTAGCTCTCTGGGGGTTGTCATTTGAAAAAAAATTAAATAAAAATCACCATCCCATTACAGCACATCTTTTTGTTGTAACTGCTGGTAAATGTGAATGCCTGCATAGATTGAGGCTGATTTAAACTCTAATCATTATACTGCAAGAATATTTTTGATAGATTTTCAACAGCTCCAGAGTTCCTGACAGCTTAACTGAGAGGCTTTTTAAAGTTCTTTCCTTTAATGGGTCCCAGGACCCGTGAAAACATTCAGGTCAGTTTAGTACCTGAGTCTTCCCAAGTAATTAGCAGGTAAAATTACCTGGTAGCAGTCAATGTTTTCTGCTGTAATCCATCCACGCAAGCAGCAGCAGAGTAATTGCTATCTCTGGTGGCCCTGCAAACATGTCTAATTTAATGTGTCAATAGGGATTTTTTTCCCTCTGTGTTTTCATTCCCGATGCCAGGCTGTGAATTTTCCTTTCAGAAGTCCAGACTCAAAGTGAGATGGATATATTGAACATGTGGATTTCAAGGAAATGTTTTTCCCAGCAACCGTAAATGTGTAAAGGCATTCAGAGCTTGTTCTGCTTTCCACATGACTTTTCAACAGGTTAAATAAATGTATGTAGCAGGCAGATACTCAGCTATGTGATTCACAATGACTGGAGCAGATAAATTCTAAGCTGACTGTGGTGTCTCCTCTCCAGCAGTGCAATGTTTCAGTCCTCCCCGGCTTCTTTGGGGATGTTCTGGTGTTCTCTGATGCTGACTCAATGGTATCAACTACTGGTGAGACACATGTAGCTTTTTAGTCTCCTCTCAGTAAACATTCACCAGTAGTGAAGCAACAGATGGGCTCAGATCTGCTCTGAGATCAGATGTGGAGTGAGAGTACTCAGAGGACAGTCGGCAGGCAGGCTCTCTGCCGTGGCTGCCTCCCTGGGCACTGCTGTGGCTGTGTGCAGCAGCAGTGCTGGGTCAGAGGGCTGCAGTTTTCTTGGCTGCCTCATTAACCTAAATACCACTTTCTTACGTGTTGCATTGTGGGGACTGTGTGGTTTTGTTCTGTGTTAAAAAACCCAAGGTCCTGTTCTGCATGAGGGAAAGCACAGATTTGAATGATAAAAGGGGTCATTCCCAAAAGGCAGATAGATAGACATGTTCTGTATCCTCTGCAGATCTATAAACAGTCCTTTGAGTCCATTCACATCATGCTGCAAGTCACTGATATTTCGTATTTAGTTTTCACTGAAGACCCCAGCATCTCGCTTGTAAAGGAAAAATAAAAATAAAATAAACTCATCTTGAACAAAGCCATGGGGCATGTTTCTGAACCGTCCTGGATGCACAACACACAATATTCTCGGTTGTTAAAGGAGAGGATCCCTGAGAATCAAAGTCGTGTTGTGTTAGAGATTGTAAGTGTACAGAATAAAACTATACTTCGGGAGAGCACAAGCGAGACCTGATCCTTGTGTGACCTGACTGGCATTGCTAGGCTGGAGGCAGGAGACCCATATTACATTAGCCACGATAATCTGGCCTCTTCATGCTTAAAAAATTTCCTTTTGAAATAGTAGTTAGTGTAGATTTGAAACACTAGAGGAATGAGTTTTTCTCCTTGAGGTCTTGTTGTTTTCCTTTTCTTAATTTGAATTTTCCAACTTTAAAATGGAACCTTTGAAATTTAAAATAATGATCCCAGTGGGTAGCAGTCAAGTATGTAAATACTGCAATTATGGCATAAATGGATATCAAGATTAAAAAACTGTCGCAGAATCTGTAGTGAACTTGAGAAGTACATTTTTATTGATTAATTAGGACTAATTTAGTACAAAACAAAACTAGATCTTATACTAGTTGACGCATTCTACTGCTTAAATAAAAAGAAAATTGCTCGTTATTGATTGCTACATTTTTAATATAAAGATTTACTTGTATTTTGTATTTTGAGGTGTTAAATCTGTGCAATATAGTAAGGCTTCAGCGTAGGATTTTTCAGAAGGAAGACCTAGAAATTTTATAGAGAACTCACTCCAAACTACATTTCTATTCAGCAGATTAAAAATTGAGGTCCTTCTCTGGTTTAAATGGCAGTCAGAAAATCCACAGGTAATCCCTGTAACTTTTCATATAAATTTGATCACAAAAGAAAGTGTGCGGTGTGCTGCCAGTATCTCTAGAACATAACTGAGCTTCATGGCACAACTCAAACCATGATGGAGATTTTGACATGCTCAGTGGCAGCCTGACAGATGTGTCATAGCATCTAATCCCCCAAAGCCCCAGAGCTCTTTGAAAATGGGTGTTTCTGAGAGACCGGATCGGAAAACATGCTGCTTTTTTATTAAGCTTTTTCTCTCAGTGCCGGTATTACTTTCAGTGTCATCTTGTTGCCAGGCTGACTGTACAGGTCTCGGTGTGCTAACTATGCTGGCAACTCTCTTTTATTAGCAAAGAGGCAAAATCTATATAATTACATATATTTAAACTATATATATATTATATAAATCACATAAAAACATAATTGTTTTTGCTTACAAGTTGAAAATCTTGAAACTGGGATTTATGGCTGTTTTATCCTACATTTTCCTCTTCTGTACAGATGTACCTCTGGTGTGTCCCAGCCTAAATATTTCTGGCACTTAAAAATAAAAAGAGTTGACATTAATATGGGTTTGTGATAAGTTCAGAATGTGTTCTGGAGCAGTATCTGAAATGCTGGTTGTAGGAAGGAAAATAAACTATGTGCCTGAAAGTGATTTTGACAAAATGACCCCCATCTCTGCTCCTAGGATTTGCCAGCATATCTCCAGGTCAGACTCATGGGAGACTGAAAGGAGGTTTCTTTGCAACATCCCCATGTCCTATAGATTGTGCTCGGTGGCGTCTCCAGCAGTTGGATGAGATCCACAGTGAGTAAAAAGAGAAAATTGGGCCAGTTTACATTCTGTTACAGAGCAGCTTCCTGGATGACAGAATAATTTCCAATCAAAGTGCCCTGGATTGCTCCCTGCTGTGAGCTAATAGGGTGCTAATTAGCATATTTCATTTATTTACTTAACTGGGATAAAAACAATTGGGCACAGGTCCCATTTACAATGGTTTCCTGGGGAAGCTGCAAAGTGCTGTAAGTGTAACCGGGCTGCATTAAAAAGATATAAGCTCACATAAACATAACGTGCAGATTGAACACAAACTGGCGTGGCTGTCCAATCACCTCATCTGCTGAGAGTGGTTTAGAACATTAAATAAAGCTGTATTTCTGTTTCCTTCAAGTCTGGAAGTGGGCTAAATGAAATTAGAGCAGCATTTTTCCAATCTTTGCAGATCTGCTGGTGATGGTGCTGAACAAGTGCTGTGCTGTGGACAGCATCGTGCTTTGCCTTGTGCCCTCTCTTGTGCTCACTGTTACCTTAATATCTCATGGCTGTTAGCAGGGCTGAAGGCTTTGGCAAGTGCTGGATTACCCATGAAACATGGGCTGGGAAATGCTGTCCAACTTCTTTTCCAACTTTCTCCCATGCATTCCCATGGTGGGCAACCCTTGCCCAGCGTATTGTGCTGTTTTTGAAGACCTCTCTAGTTGCAGAAATGTTGAAAGTGCACATTTATTTATTCATCAACCCCCAGCCTCCCCATGCTCCCATTTTCCTGCGTATTGGAAAAATCATAAAATTTCAAATGATTCAAAAATCCTACTTAGTAGCTCATCTGGGGAAATTTTGAATGTATATTCTCTGAGCTTGTAGAGGGTGAGGCCAAGAGGAAAACTCTTCTCCTGCTTTGTTGAACAAATATATCTTTCCAAATTGGTTGATATTTTTAAACCATATCTTTGCATTTTTGTATCCTATGCAAGAGTTTTACTTTAGGATGAAATTCCTTATCCATTTTGATTCATATTCTGCTTAGTTATGAAAATCTGGATTTGCCTTAAGGCACTATAATATCTCTCTGCATCTGGGAGGCAAGTTCATTAAGTGAAATGGAGAGATTTTGTGATCAAGAGACCTGGGGTCTGTTTCTGCCCTCTTTACGTCTCGTTGTATGACGTTTGAATAATCTGCCTTTCCGTTCTTCAGTTGCCTTATCTGCAGACTGGAAAGAATAACGTTTTATCCTGCCCTTCTTAAAATGCTTTAATATTCTCAACTGGAAAATGCTTTTTGGCAAAGATGAGTTAACCTTCAACCTGCTCCCGACATCCCAACCCTAACTCACCATTTCCGTACACAATAACCTCCTACCTGAATATTCGTGCCATCATTTGTCTTATTCCCAAATTCAGCCAGTATTAGGGTTATCAGTCTTGTTAAAATTGTGGTTCTGGCTTCTATGCTCTGCCTTCTTTCCCCTCCAGCTAGCCTGGGAGGCTTCTCTTATTCTATTCAGTGGGAGAATTTTATTCTTTTTTTTTTTTTTCTGTGACTCAAAAAGCCCTTGAGCTGGAAAAGAGCAATTCTAGAGTGCTCATTTCCTCTACTCTATTGAATGAAATGCCGCTGTGGAAGAATACTGTCCTTCTGCATTTTCTGTGCTTGTAAAACGCATCTAGAGATCTAGAGCATCTAATGATAATTTATAAACTGATTAGAACAGAAATCTGAGGGTTGGAAGAGACAGCGCCTTATTTCAGCCTAGTAGGACTTGTTCCCCAGGAGGTGTGGGGTTTGTGTTGTTCTTGCTAAAAATTATCATATAGCCCATAAAAGCATCCTATCCCATTCTGTACCTGTACCACGATACCGTTCTGATGCAGTGCTATGTCCTGCAGATATTAACATGGTTCCATTCTGATGTTCTACGAGTAGACCTAATTGTTATGAGTTACATGCCAAAGGCAATTGAAATGTAAAATGAAACATTCTTTGTTTTGTTTTGTTTCCCCCAGACCCACCTGAACATTGTGAAAAAGGGAATGGAGGCACTTGCTGAGCACTAGCCCCACAACCCCAGTATATTTGCTGGCCAGTTTCATTGCTACAGTATGCTGACACAAATTCGGGAACAAGTAAAACTAAAAAAATTTCCTCAAGGCTTATGAATTCATGACCACAGGCCCAGAAACTCGAGCTGTGTGCTGAAGAAACTAATGGTCATGATTCCAGGGCCATTCGAATTCCATCAGGGGCCAAAAATCTGGATGATACTTCTGTATAATTTTAGTGTGTACCATGTTGGAGAGCGTATCATTGGTGAGTGAACCAATTTTTCAGTAATCTTTGTCACAGCAGGCAAGGTAGAAATTGGTCTGTAATTTGTAATCATTACTGCTTTGCTTGAGATTAATCCTGGAACACCCACGGTGAAAAAAGATGCCTCCTAACCTCAGGAAGGACCATTCTCCGTTCAGAAGGCCACTGAGGCTCGCTGTACACAAAGCACACTTTGTCTTGACCATCCTTCTTTTTTATGTCGCATGAACTTTTATCTATGTTCAGTTTTTCTTTACAAGAGTGAATACTCCAGACTTTTTACATAAAATGATTTTTCTCAATTCTTAGTACTGTGAAAGAGATTGGAGGGTGGGGGAAAGAGCTTTGGAGTTTTCCTATTGATATATTTTTTCAGAAGGGACAAGAAAAAGTGCTGTAATGCATGCTAGTAGATGTGGGCAGTGGATAGAAATAACCTTTATTAGCGTAAAAAGGCTCCACTTACTACCAGGTAGTTAATATGAGGAATTTGGGCCAAAGAGTGCTGTGATTCTAAAGATCTGAGTTGGCTTCTGAAAGCGAAGCATTGACAAAGCAACCCAGCTAGTCCGGCGCTGTACTATATATAATGAAACTGGTGCATTGGAAAGCCTCTGACATTCAGGATGGTTTCTTAGCTACTGACCTCTTTAAGGTAGTATCAAGGTTTCTTATACAATGTTGTTCTTTTTTCCCAGTTCAGGGCTCCTTCATTTGGTCATTGGTTCCTTTCCTTCCCCACCCACTCCTGGCTTTCCTTACACGGGCTAAAGGGAGCCCTGGCCTGGAGTTTGGTGTTCTGAAGCAAGGTGCTCTTCGGTTGAAATTGGATTGTTTGCTTTGATGTTGAAAGGTTTCAAAATAAGAGATAACAGAAAAAAGATAGGTATGTGGATTGGTTGCAGGGGTGGTTGTGGGATGCCAAGTCTGACAACAATAAATATGATCGTAATATTCATTGGGTGTCACATTTCTGGTATGGAGAGGTAAGTGTTAAAGCTATTGTACATTCTTGATCAGCCCTATTGAAGAAAGAAATCCAGTGAAGAATGGGTGAGAAAAGTAGTCTGGAGTGCTTAAGGCAGTGGAGACCCTGTTTTATGACAAACACCACAAAGCAAAAAGTTATGCAAGCTGAAGGGGTAATGTTCGAACACCAACAAAGAAATATGAGTGGCCTGCAATTAAATTTGAAATGAAAGGTTTCTTACCCTTGTGTACTGTCATTGGTATATGCAGATATCCATGTGGTGGTATAACCATCACTCAGTAATCTAGGAGGTGCTTTCCAGTATAGTTTTTATACTGGTGTGTTCCTGAATAGCTGTGTTCGTGCAATTTTCTTGGACTGGGATAAAATGTCAGAATAATGTTTTGAGATCTCAGTTTTCAAAGAGTGATCAAGTGAATTGAAATACATTTGTAACAAAAAACAAGCTTCAGGCTTAAGAATCTTTGAATAGCTTGTTTTAGTTAACTTTTCTCTTGATCTGTAAACGCCAGAGTTACTGAGCCTGCTATAAAGAGAGCGGCATGCAATACTGGAATAAACATCTTATATAAATTACCGATCATGTCTTACTAACTACTTCTTTTATTTAATTGAGAAGTTAGAAGCATCTGTCTTGTACTTCATACCTAAGATAACTTCAAGAATGGTGCATGAGAAAATTTTGGTTTTTCTAATTTATCCATGGAAGCCATTAATTTTAAATTAGCCATTGGACTGTCACTGGAGAAGTGTAGCTTCCTTTTAATTTTCATCCGTGAATGTGTTTGATATGAACTGTGTATACCTGACTGAACTGACCCCCACACAGAAGCTGCAGGAAACTTGTTAGAGGCGTTCTTCATTATCTAACTGGAATGTCTCTGGTTTGGAGACTTCCCAAGGTGACCTTCTTTTATCATCTGCCGTACGATGTTCTGTTACGGATTTCTCATGGTGCTTCCTGGTAGATCTTTTTTATCTGATTATGCACTAAGGCAAGAGAGGGGAGGAAAGTTTGGATATTTCGGAAGGTTTTTGGCCCTGATGAGAGCCAAGCGTTGACTTTTTTTTGCCCCGCTCCTGGCTCTGAATGAAGGAGTGTGCCGAGTAAACTAATGCTGGCAGGTGGATGGAATGTGTGAGGACCTGCTGCTTCTCTCTCTGTGCTCCAGGAATGCAACAGGGCTTTAGCAAGAATGAAAGGAAGCTGAGCAAAGAGTGTGTCTCTTTCTGCCCCATTTCTCCAAATATTTCTGAGGTGCAAAGGTTTTGCGTGCCAGTCCTTGCTGCCCACGAGTGTGCACATCCTTACTCAGGAGTGCGTAGTCAAGGGAAACTGAAAACCTTCTCCTGACTCTAGGTGATTTATAATGTGAATAATTTATATAGAAAATTTAGGGAAGGGGGGAGCATTGTGACAACAGGATGACTGCTCAGAGAAGACAACTGGACATTCATGGACTAATGAAGTTTGTCTGTTTCTGCTTCCATGCACACAAGAGATGTACTCAGATATATTTCCTTAATTAATTTTTGCTATTGTCTCATTTTCTGTGCTCCGTTGTTGCCTGATCAATCTTCTTGTTATTTGAGCTTGCTCTCTTTCTTCTTCTGAAACTGATATGTGCATAAACTGTAGCAAAGATAGCTGAATATTGGAAATTTTGCATCTGTGACTCATTCTACTGTGAACTGAATATATTATTTTCTTAGCCTTTTTACCCTTTAGAAAGGCATTGATATGTATATACATATATTCTCTTAAAAGAACAAATTCTGCCTGTGGTTAAAGAACATTTGGAAAAAAGAAATAATTCAGCAGCTTATTTTTTATATTTCAGAATTTGGTAATTTCAGTGAATTAGTGGTAGACGTTTTGCTGCATAGATCCTCCTAAAAATCAAATTCAGAACCCCACTTGATCTACTCCGCAGTAACTTAATTCCTTTAAGCTTCAAAAAAACCCCAAAGAGCAGCAAAAGAAAAAACAGTATAGGTATAAAAGAAACTTGCCAAATTTAAGTTTTGGTTTTGAAAAGGTGTTCTCAGTCTGTATGGGTTTGTGTTTTGCATTGCCTGTGGGGCTACATTTCTTTTTCTCTATCTCTTGTGTTACCTTCTGTGGGCTCCAGAAGAGGCTGTGTGACCTGCTGGGGAGTGAGGAACCCCTTTTCCTGCCGCTGGGCTTGGGCAGACCCGTGTTGCTCTGCTTTCCCTTCCGGGCTTGCTCCGGCTAATTCCACACTGGGGTGTTCAAAACAGGGACGGTCTCTCATGCCTGGTCTGGAGGGGGCCTCTCCCAGGGCAGCCCTGTTCTTTGTCCAAACCCTGGGTTGCTGCTGCCGAACAAACTAACTTGTTTGTTTGTTTTGCTCATGAATATTATTAACTATTAATGCTTTAGGAATTAAATGTAATGTCAGTATTGACAGCAGACGAATTATGTAAGGGGTTCTACCTGTAAGCGGTTCGTGCCAGAGACTCATTCAGCTTTGTGGCCACCAGCTTTACTTTCCTACTGTCAGCTGGAGATCTAAATGCTCGCTTGCTTTAGTGCCGTAAGTGACAACGAATTATCAAATGAGTTATAAAACGCTAGCAGCTGACATTGCCATGGCTTTGATAGGCAGAGAGAATTTTATAACTCATACTTTCTATTAATGCCATTTTCCTCATAAGGTGATTGTTCTCAGGTATATACAAGGATGTATAGTTTTGTTATTTGGTGTTTTTTTTTTTAAACCCGCAACTTTATCAGAAGTCTTCATGCATCTGTCCTTTTGTAAATATATGAAGCTGTGGAGAAAAAAGCAAAGCCACAAAGAGAATTGTTAAATCAGACTTGATGTGCTTTGCCAAACAAAGAAAAAAGTTCAAACTGCATTGTAGATCCAGCGAAAATGAATTTCTTTGCAGCCATAGATGCTCATCTATGGCCTAATAGGCCATTCTAATTCTGTCTGTCTGTCTGGGAATCCTGATCAGAATCATGACAGGTGGAGGGAGAACGTGGATCACCCTGGGAAGTTGGTCAGGATCTGAACGGTGCCCAAACCCAGTGCTAATCACAGGCTGTTTGAAATAGCCTGCCAGGCAATGTACTGCATTAGAGAGTAGCATTTTAAATAAGAACTCAAATGTTCCACTGTATGTGAGGGCTTCTTTTGAAAATCATCAGAAAATTAAGACAATTACAATATGTTTGAAATTGCTGGGGGAGGAAGAAGAGATAGTTTTCACAAAGACTAATTGAAGCATAGAGATAGGTATCTTTTTCTGTGTTTCATTTATTATTTTTCACCACTTGTTTTATTAACATGTATCTTGAGTTACATGTTGCTTTAATCTCCTTGATTAAAACTTGCTGAAAGAGTCTGTCATCATTTATTGTCTGAGTGCCTCAGGTCCCACTTTTTGTTTTATATTAGCTGTGCCAGCTACCTCTGGCTTGAAAAGGAAATTCTGTAATTGTAGTAAAGTTTAGTAGAACTGAATCTCATTTTAAGGAAACAAACAAAACCTCCCAAAACCCAAGACCCCGAATCAGTTGCATGAGTAAATGTTATCTTACGGCAGAATACATCACTTTACTACAACTGATACACAGTAAAGATCCTTCTGAACAGCTTTTCGCCGCTGTTTCTGTGTTATTTTCCCACCTCAGGTTTGCTAGAACTGCTGAAGCGCCTGCTTTTCTCTCCTGTAGTAAATCCATGTTTTTAAGGCTGAGACACATTGTTGTTAAGCTAGAAAGAGTTAACTCAGCTTGCCGGCGCTTTGCTGCTGAGCCGCATTCAAGTAGTTCATTGGGGCATCGTGACTCTAAATGAGGTATAACATCCTGACAACTGTTCATGACTTTTTTTCATAAATAAATAAAAGTGCATCAGAAGACATTCTACTTCTGAGGAGTA
This sequence comes from Apaloderma vittatum, assembly GCF_000703405.1. Lineage (NCBI taxonomy): Eukaryota > Metazoa > Chordata > Aves > Trogoniformes > Trogonidae > Apaloderma > Apaloderma vittatum. Next base: position 38,984 of record NW_009709676.1, read on the forward strand.
GGGAGTTAAAGATAGTGCCTCCCCCCAAGTCCCTAGAAACAAATTCAGAAGAGTTTACTGTGATTTCAGCCTAAAAGGGGTGAATATGTTTTTAATGCAGGGGTTTTTTTTTTGTTTTTTTTTTCCTGCCTGTGAGTTCAGGAAGACGCTTAACAGAAGAATGGAAATAAAGGTCTATTGTAGAGGTACCTAACTCATCATTACCACAAGCACACTGTACATTTCTACTGTATGGTTGGTTTTGATACTGTAAAATTGATTTTAAATATTTTTTTTTCTTCCTAAATTGGCTTTTATATTCAGGAGTATATGTGTAATGATATAATTTAAAGAATATTTCTACCATATGGTAGAAGTATTTGTATGCATGCAAATACCACCCTGGATCCCAGATCTAGCCATTAGATACCATATTTTGTTTTTTCTTTGTGCGTCTGAGTGTACTGGAGACAGAGATTCCAGTTGTGAAAAACTCCAGTTATAATACCAGTTGGTTAGGGAACACGAGATCTGCTGGGAGAACTGGTAGCTAAAAGTGCCATTTAAATATTCTGCTCTGTTAATGCTTCAGGTTAAAAAAAAATTGCTGTAAGAAAATATTTTAGAATATAGATATTTAGAGCAGCTGGATTACTTTTGACAACAGTGCAAGGAATCCATTCAAAGCTGATTTCCCCCTTTTGTTCAGTGAGGACCTGCACAATCTAAGATAAAAATGGCAGTTGTCCTCAGGGCACCCTGAGGCATGTCATTAAAATTGGAATTTGATCCTCTTTTCATGGTTACTTGGGACAATCAACCACAGCAAACCTGAAAACTCATCAGTTTTCAAAAATATGACATGCCCTTGACTTTGTCAGTTTGGATTCAGTGTGCAAGATTTGAGTATTTCAAAATCCCTTTAGATGTCACTCTGTCTTCAAGAATACAAACATTGTGTGTTGTACTATATAAAAGATACAGTACTTCTAAGTGTTTCTAGTCACTTACCCTCTTTATAACAAGGGACAAATGAAATTATAGTTATCAAACTAAAATGCTTTATTAATTGAGGATTTTGACCATTCCTAATTGTAAAAACCAGAAATATATGAAGTCTAGTTCATTTTAACTATTAAAACATTTTTAGTGGAAAATTAGACTATAAGAAGTAATCTGGAGCTTTCTAAAGCTGTGTGAAACTATTCATTCTTCCTGGCTGTGTATTTCTAGTTGATAACTGCAATTTTCAAAAATATCTTGAAAATGGATGCATCACAACATTTTGCTGTTTATTCCTCTGTACCTGGCTTCTTATTGCTTTGAAGCACCTTGCCTTCCACACTTCCAGCCTCCCGGGTTTTAAGAATTTAGGCACGTTTTCATATGTATTTTATTTATTTTCCTTCCATCATCGGCAGAACAATCAATTTTCTCTTCCCTGCAACTGGGCTGCCAGAAAATTGCGTTTTGTCTCCATGGCAGAGAAGCCAGGAGCTGCCCGTTTGGCCACCACTGCAGCTCGCTCTCAGGAGCAAACTGACACGTTGTGCTGGGAGCCACATGGGCTCCTCTC